>NC_090193.1:697500-757500 GCF_024679245.1 Pseudorasbora parva | reverse complement strand
AGCCGGCCGGACCCTGACCTCTACAGTCCGGTGTCTCCGCTCCCGCAGGATGAACCCGTCTCCACATACTTCGAGGAGAAGGTCCCCATCCCTGAGGATGACCGCGCTAAGGTAGCTTCACAGCAGTGTGGTCACTCACGATACCCAAAGTATGACCTCCATACCACAGCAGACTAAAGTACCTCGATAGCGATACTAGATCAAGACCACGGTCAAAAAAACACAGTAACAGTAAATGATAAATACAACAGAACTTATTACTGTATATACCCAAATATAAGACGAGGTGTGTGTCCTAAATAAAGCTGAAAAATGGGGCGTCGTCTTATATTCGCCATATAGACAAAATCACACAACTGACGACAGCAAGGTGGCGCTGTTGACGCTCCGCAGCCTCTCGAGGAGAAAGCACAACACGAGACACTGAGCTAAACATTCAACATGTGAAGTTTTTATATTAATAACACACGATACAGTTAAACATCACAGCCAAGAGTGTGTTTTCCTGAAGACCATCACGACTGAAAATGACACTGATGTCATACGACAGCTCCATAAACTATTAATCAACATTAATCACTTACATTTTAGATGCAATAATGACTGTTTTTGTTCCGTTTGGTCCAGCAGCGAAAATAGATCACGGCAGAACCGTAACGCATCTCACAGCAACAGTGTGTGTGTGTGTGTGTGTGCGTGTGTGTGTGTGTGTGTTACTGAACGATTCAGTGTTTGAATGAATCGGTTTAATCAAAGATTCAATAACCTGTTCGTAAGCGACTGACTCATTCTTGAATGAATCAGGCGTTTGAATGAATCGTTTGGATGAATCGACTCAAGACTGACTCATTAAGACTCACCTGCTGCCACCTTCTGGCGGTTTAGTTTCATGATTAAACATTCTTTCTAAAATGTCTTATTTATCCAAAAATACAAATCTCATAACATCATTTTTTAATGCAGTTGTAATTTTTCATTGTAAATGATTTAAATTGATTGGTGACAGCCCTATAGATGATGGGAAAGAACACACTGCTCTCACAGATTGTGATGTGTGTAATCGTTGCGTTCTTCCTCATGAACTAGTGTAAAACATCTTGAGTAACTGGACAGTCATGTGTTCTTCAGAGGGAAACAGGTCTGACAGATCACGTGCGTGTGTGTGTGGAGAAGTGAGAGCAGAACACAGGCAGCACGAGGAGTCACACACACACACACACACACACACACATACACACACACACACACACACACACACATCATAAATGAGTGTCATCTCAGAGCGTCAGGCGAACACACACACACATCATAAATGACCGTCATCTCAGAGCGTCAAACGAACACACACACATGGTCCTGTAACCGCGGTAACCTGTTTTCTTTTATCGGGGTAAGCTCATAAACGGCGTGAGCATAACCCGCTCGGCTCAGGGAGTTTTTTGCCTCTTACCCTGATTTCGCGCGGCATGTAAACGCATTAACCTGCTCTCTGAAGGCTTACTGAAGAGCTCATGTGTGATAGGAGACAAAAACACAAACGCACAGGAGCTTTAAACGCATCCTATCAAGTAGTAAGCCTTTTGCATGGGATAAGGACATCTATCCCAAACGCAGACTCTTTAAGAGCCATAAACTGCAGAGATGTGTTCTGATCTCGGTCCGCAGAAGAGGTTCAGTCAGACGCTGCCTCATGAGGGATACTACGAGCCGCAAATCTCCAGCTCACGCTTTATTAACATCACAGCTGACTAACATTAGGAGTACTCCGAGTCCGATATGGACATTATTATTATAGACGACAGGGAAATAACCGGTTTATTAAAGGGGGAGGGCGGTGAAACACTCAGTTTCAGTCAATCTTGAGTACCTCTAGAGTAGTATTGCATCCTTCATATCTCCAAAAAGTCTTTAGTTTTCCTATATTTATAAAAGAAATATGGGCTGTACCGAGTCTTTCCGAGTGGGCGGAGCTAAAGAATGACGAGCGCACTCAAAGCGGTGACGTCCTCAAGCGTGGAGAGACCCATGGCTATCGAGCTCAGCTAGATATGATCCAGAATCAGATCCGGAGGCTGAAATAAACTGAACAGGAGAAACAGCAGCAGCAGGACGTCCGTCTCTGTGGTATGGACTGTATTTAGTGGCCTGTCAACATTTGTGTGTGTTTACTCGCAGTTTATGAGGACATGATTCGGTTTATGGACTATTGTATGCGACTAAACCTTAGCAGTAGCAAGCAGAACGGTTTAGCACGTCAGACTAGTGTAACGTTATACAGAGAACAGCAATGGAGTCCGTTAGCGCATTTGACTGACGAAGCACGCGATCGTGTCGTTTACTGATGTTTACTCACGCGACGATAGCCGACAGCACAGACATCTGAAGCAGTTTAACTCACCGGCTGCTTCCAAAGCAGGACCGAACCTTTATCGCTGGGACCGCTCCGTCAGAAACACACTTCTTTGGTATGATTTGGTGAAGTCCTGACAGCAGTGACCGTGGAGATCCACTTTGAGACCCGACTGAAGCGATGTTGTGAAGCTTCCCGTCATTTCTGCGTTCAAATCGGTTCAAATGCAGCGCTGCCTTCCCAGAATGCTGTGCTGAAGCGTTGAAGTCGCTCGACGTCACCCAGAGGAATAAAGTGGAGCGCGGCGCGGACTATAACGACAGAAGTGTTCACGGACGACTGGATCTGCAGCTGAGAGTGTGTATGGGCGTGCGTTTCCTCTCTCGCTCTAGTCACGCACACACACCCTACCGGGAGAAGAGCCCGTACGGCCCATACAAGGACCTTCCGCTCTATTAACGTCAAGCCGACTCATACTCGAAAAAAACTCTCCGAAACTTGTGAGAAACCGGAAGGAGTATTTTTGACACAGAAATACTCCATCAAACGTCCAACATTAGTTTCTGAAACTTTGTCTATGTTTAGGATGGGAATCCAAGTCTTTAACAGAGGAGAGCTCAGTGTGCAGGAAACAGCATTTCACCGCGCCTTTAATAAAGTTGTGTTAGGACCAGATGGAGGCAGATGATTCGCTGTGGCGACCCCTGAAGGGAAAAGCCGAAAGAAGAAGCAGATTAATAGAGTCATGTAAACGCGGTGTACTTGCGTTGTCAGTTTACTGGTTTGCATGTAAACGGGGAACACTGGCTATTAAGCTGATATTTGTGAGTTATCAGATTATAGTGTGCATGTAAACGCACCCGTCATGTTAAAATGGCCAACTTTACATCAGAAAAACACGTTTACAGTCTGAGACTAACGGTGGTTTTGGTCTCTACGGCTAATGTCGCCCTTCATGACGACTGTGAGGGGGGGAATGTGTTTATAACTCATTCGTTTACATTATATAAAGCCTTAAAGTTCTGCATAATTAAGGGCGTGGCCACTTTGAGTGACAGGTGGATTAGCCATTTATCTGCTGTCTGTTAGTCATCGCCTCACCTAAGCTCCGCCCACATCCCGCCTCTTTGCCCATTTTCCGTTATCCAGACGATGACGAGTTGCCAAGATGGCGCCGGCTCGTCTCTGCTTTACGCTTCAGAGCGGTTTATCCTATGGGTGACGTCACCACGGCCATGTTTGTTTGCAGTCTATGGAGTGATCGCTAATGGCTCGCTGTCTCTTCCTCTGCAGATGTTCAGCTTCCGGAAGCTTTGGGCCTTCACTGGACCGGGCTTCCTGATGAGCATCGCCTATCTGGACCCTGGCAACATCGAGTCGGACCTTCAGTCCGGGGCCAAAGCTGGCTTTAAGGTGCGCCGCTCTCATGTTGGAACTACACACACACACACACACAAACACACTGCCCCTAAACCTATCCATCACACGCACTCACACACACACACACACACACACTGCCCCTAAACCTATCCATCACACGCATGCGCACTCACACACACACACACACTGCCCCTAAACCTATCCATCACGCACGCACGCACGCACGCACACACACACTGCCCCTAAACCTATCCTTTACACACACACACACACACACACACACACACACACACACACTGCCCCTAAACCTATCCATCACACACACACACACACACACACACACACACTGCCCCTAAACCTATCCTTTACACACACACACACACACACACACACACACACACACACACACACACACTGCCCCTAAACCTATCCATCACACACACACACACACACACATACACACATACACACTGCCCCTAAACCTATCCATCACACACACACACACACACACACATACACACATACACACTGCCCCTAAACCTATCCATCACACACACACACACACACACACACACTGCCCCTAAATCTTTCCATCACACACACACACTGCCCCTAAACCTATCCATCTCACCCCCACACACACACTGCCCCTAAACCTATCCATCACACACACACACACACACACACACACACACACACACACACACACGTCTAGTTCAGTATCTTTGTGTGTGTGTGTGTGTGTGTGTGTGTGTGTGTGTGTGTGTGTGTGTGTGTGTGTGTGTGTGTGTGTGTGTCAGACAGCGCGAGACTGCAAGTTGTTTTTCGCAAGTTATTGTGTTTAATAACTCTTTTTAACATCAAGCAAGTCCCATCAGTAACAGCAGCCGTGAGCCCAGTCTGTTCTCTGCTCTATGCTGACCCAAAGCGTACACCTTTCACAATGTTGAAGTAGCCTATTAAAATCATTCAGATATGTACATTTGCGATACTTTTAATATATTGCACAGCCCTAATGTGTGTGCGTGTGTGTGTGTGTGTGTGTCCTGCAGCTGCTCTGGGTTCTGCTGGGTGCCACCATCATCGGGCTCCTGCTGCAGCGTCTCTCCGCTCGCCTCGGTGTGGTCACTGGGATGCATCTGGCCGAGGTCTGCAACCGCCACTACCCCACGGTACGCTTTAACATCCACACACGCACACACACACACACACACATGAAATATGACCAAATGCCTGTTTTTCCACTAGTTTTTTGGTCAAAATTGTATATTGAGGTGTGTAAGAGTACATTTTTTTATTTTTTATTTTTGCACAATGATAAATGAATCTATTATGACAAAATAGGTGAAATTCACCTTTATTCCACAAGGTGGCGATGTCTGATACACAGTGATGAAGTGATTTTTCACTGATAGTTACCGCTGACTAAAAAAGTAAAAATAAGAAAACCCTCTTCTTTAAAACACCAGGATATATATCGTTTCGTGAGTTCAGTATCGCGATAAATATTGTATCTTGAAACGAGTGTTTCGTTAATCCCCTATTATTTATTTATATATATAATTGTTCAACAGTCTATACACTGAATTTAGTTAAATGAAGTGTGTGTAAGATTGTGGCCAAAACTGGTCCTGCAATCCCTTTAAATGCCTGTAGAGCGGTGTCTCCCCCTCCCCCTGACTCGGTTGCAGATCTGGCAACCCCAAACACTACTGACTCCTGATTGGTCGATAGGTGGAGGGCGGAGCTTCAGGCCCAAACACAACATGACATCATCAACATCAGCTGAGGGCAACAACAACTTTATAATGATAATATCCTGGCCGGACTACTGCTGGCAGTGATAGAAGAGTTATTAATATGATTTCTTAATGTGTAGTGACATATCAGGACCATTTTATGATTCATTGAAAGACATTTCTGACACACAGCTCCTTTAAAATACATCAGAAGTAATTATTTTAATTACAGAAAAATAACTGTACTTTAGTTATTAGTATATAGTAAAGTAATTACTCTGGCCACGGCATACTAAAACTAAAGCTCTCTCCCTTAATATCAGGTTTAATAACTGTTTATATAACAAAGAAAGTAAGCAAATATTTCAAATATTGCAAAAGATCGATAATAAAGGATCAGAACATATTCAAACATCATATCTAGCATGTTTTAGTCCAGATTAAAATGGTAAAGCAAATGTTTGGACACGAATATGAAAGGGACGTCCCGCTGGTCTGCTCTAGTGTGCCGTATATCGAGAGAATCGCCTCGCAAACAAGAACAGATGTGGGCGGGGCCTAAATGGATGGCTGTGGTTTGCTATTGGCTGATCTCGTGTGGCTGAAGTGTTTCCTGTGTGCAGGTTCCGCGGATCATCCTGTGGCTGATGGTGGAGCTGGCCATCATTGGCTCGGACATGCAGGAGGTCATCGGCTGTGCCATCGCCTTCAATCTGCTGTCGGTCGGCAGGTAGGCCATCACGGGCTTCAGATCAGAGTCTCTTATCCACAGATCAACTCACTGAGTCGGTTCGTTCACATGCTCACCATCTGAACCAGCGAGTCCTTGAGGCGGTTCACACGCTGACCGTCTGAACCAGTGAGTCATTGAGTCGGTTTGTTCACACGCTGACTGTCTGAAGGAGCGAGTCCATGACTCGGTTCACACGCTGACCGTCTGAACCAGCGAGTCATTGAGTCGGTTCGTTCACACGCGAGACACCGCATCTGAACCAGCGAGTCCTTGAGTCGGTTCACACGCTGACCGTCTGAACCAGCGAGTCATTGAGTCGGTTCGTTCACATGCTGACCATCTGAACCAGCAAGTCATTGAGTTGGTTCTTTCACACGCTGACTGTCTGAACCAGCGAGTCCATGAGTCGGTTCACACGCTGACCGTCTGAACCAGCGAGTCATTGAGTCGGTTCGTTCAAACACTGACTGTCTGAATGAGCGAGTCATTGAGTCGTTTAGTTCAAACGAGCGAGCAAGTCATTGAGTCGATCGTCCAGGCAAGTCATTGGGCCGACCGTCCAAGCGAGCGAGTCATTGAGCCGACCGTCCGAGAGAGCAAATCATTGAGTCGAATAGTGAGTCATTGAGGCGAATAGCGAGTCAATGAGTCGACCGTCCGAGTAAGCGAGCGAGTCATTGGGCCGACTGTCCGAGCAAGCGAGTCATTGAGTCGAATAGTGAGTCATTGAGTCGAATAGTGAGTCGTTGAGTCGAATAGTGAGTCATTGAGTCGAATAGTGAGTCACTGAGTCGAATGGTGAGTCATTGAACCGACCGTCCGAGCGAGCAAGTCATTGAGCCGCCCGTCTGAGCGAGCGAGTCATTGAGTCGAATAGTGAGTCATTGAGTCGAATAGTGAGTCATTGAGCCGACCGTCCAAGCGAGCAAATCATTGAGTCGAATAGTTAGTAATTGAGCCGACCGTCTGAGCGAGCGAGTCGTTGAGTCGAATGGTGAGTCGTTGAATCGACCGTCCAAGCGAGCGAGTCAGGGATGGAAATTAGCACCCGCCACCAGCCAAATGCGGGTGATTTTGCGTTGTGGCGGGTAAACTCGCTTCACCTACCGGCCACCGTGGCGGGTAAATCAAAATAGCATACTGTTTCCCCTCTTTATAAACTGTGTTCAGTGAATGCGAGTGCGGCCGCACTATGTATGTCCGAATATGACCAGACGTTTTCGCCGTCATTACCCGGATGTAGTGCCAGAAGACGCGAATAATAATTAGTAGTACTTTATTGTTCAGCCTAAGCTGAAAATTGATCTTTGGTCTCGCCACACAATCACAGAACAATTTACAGTACACAACATACAATAAATACATCTAACAATACAATACATCTACAATGACAAAATTAAAATATTCACATTTCTTACCTCTTATTCAAAAGACTTATTGCGTTTGGTACGAACGTTTGTTTATATATTGCTCTAATTGCTTTTGGCACTCTATAGCGACGACGTGATGGTAGTAATTCAAAAACATGATTCAAGGGGTGTGTTGTGTCTCTTGTTATAATCAAAGCTTTTCTCTGAACAGCAGTTTGGTATAACTGAGCGACAGATTTTTGCTTTAATCCTATAATTTTTCCAGCTACTCTTGTAACTCTGTCTAATTTAACTTTATTTACCAGAGTAACTCGTCCGAACCACACTGTAATGTTATACCCTAAAACACTCTCAATTAGACCTGTATAAACTCTTTGCAGCACAGCTGTACTCACACAAAAATCTTTCAATTTCCTTAGCAAGAATAACCTTTGATTTGCTTTCTTACAAATAAGAGCCACATTATCAGAGAAGTTCATTTTACAATCAATCATGATTCCTAAATATTTAAAAGTCTTCACAATTTCAACAGTTTGATCACATAGCAGTATTTCTGTTAAAGGCTCCGGATGATTTAAAATCAGCTCTTTTGTTTTATGTACATTTATCAATAAGGAACTTTCTTCACACCATTTTTCTAATTTCAAAACATGTTCCTCGTACTCAAAATGTACACAGTCTTTCCATAAAAGTGCCACAAGTGCCATATCATCTGCGTATTTATATAATTTATAATTCTCATGCTGCACTCTTATACCATTTGTATAGACCGAAAATAAAAGAGGTGACAGGACGCATCCTTGGGGTGCCCCCGTATTTAAAAATATAATATCTGATTCGTTATATAACCAATAACCATAATAACTCGCGCGCACTGAGAGAAGATCCGTCACTGTCATCCGGAAGCGCGCACCCGTCTCACAGCGCGCAAATATTGAGTTCTCTTTCAAGTCTTGTGCTTAAACGGACAAACTCACACAAAAAGTATGCCAACATGTTCATCTTGATGAGAATTCTAGCAGACATAGTCTGAATATGCCTTAAGTGAACTTTATACAGTCGTGAAAGATGACGCATATCCCTCTATTAGGTCTTAAAGGGGCAGTAGCTTTTACTGCTATGTTCAATGTCAAACAACAAACGATAAGGACATCACTCACTGCTCTTGATTGAATAGCTTTTGTAAGTTTAATAAGGAATAATCTTTCATTTAAACAGTTAAATATGCAGTTATTTTACATTTGATTACTTTATTACATTTCTGTAGGCTAGTAGACCTGTACATTATTATTTAATATACACATGAGTGAGATCAAGTTAAACATTTTACTTTGAATTTTATTTTATACTGTTTGATGTTGCAATGTGCTAAATAAATATTTGCATAATTTGTAATTGATTTATTATTTGAAACTTTAATATTAATTAATGCAATTGCAATGCCTTGATTTTTAGTAAAGTTACTCAGTCATAGCATTAAATAAATGCAATGGATAATTGGCATAATTTCTTTTAGTGCTTCGGTTTCAGCCAATAATTTTTATTTCGATGCATCCCTACTGACAATGTTCTGCTCGGTGTGTCGTCAACACGCTTCAGAAGATGCCAAAACTAGTAGTTTCATTGTTGGTACTAAAAACCTAAAACTGGAAGCCATAAAAGAATCATCCAAATGCCACATCCAGGTAAAAAAAAAAAAGAGAGAGAACATAGAGCCCTACTCATTTAATGAAATGTATATCAGTTCATGGTTTGTGTGTGTATAAGAGTGAAAAAATGTCAGTATTTCATTGAGATTTGAGATTAAATAAACAGCTTAAGTATTGTCGAGCTTGTAGTATTAATTTTCACGTGCAGTTACACATTGTCGGTTAAAAACAAGAAAGTGGCTGGTAAAAACATTGAGTGGCTGGTAGATTTTGAAATCCACCAGCCACAGTGGCCGGTGGACAAAAAAGTTAATTTCCATCCCTGGAGCGAGTCATTGGGCCGACCGTCTGAGCGAGCGAGTAATTGAGCCGACTGTCTGAGCGAGCGAGTCATGAGCCGACCTTCCGAGCGACCGAGTCATTGAGTCGAATAGTGAGTCATTGAGTCGAATAGCGAGTCATTGAGTCGACCGTCCGATCGAACGAGTCATTGAATCGAACAGTGAGTCATTGAGTCGAATAGTGAGTCGCCTGAGCCGATCGTCCGAGTGAGCGAGTCATTGAGTCGAATAGTGAGTCATTGATTCGAATAGTGAGTCTTTGAGTGGACTTCAGTTGATCT
This sequence comes from Pseudorasbora parva, assembly GCF_024679245.1. NCBI lineage: Eukaryota > Metazoa > Chordata > Actinopteri > Cypriniformes > Gobionidae > Pseudorasbora > Pseudorasbora parva. The sequence continues at coordinate 747,657 of NC_090193.1, read as the reverse complement.
GACTCTTGACTCGTGTCCTGCAGGATTCCTCTGTGGGCCGGAGTGCTGATCACCATCGTCGACACCTTTGTGTTCCTCTTTCTGGATAAGTACGGTAGGTCAGCTGAAGCAGTGTGAGCCTGGCGGAGCAGCTCAAGTCTGGATCTGATGAGTGTGTGTGTGTGTGTGTGTGTGTGTGTGTGTGTGTGTGTGTGTGTGTGTGTGTGTGTGTGTGTTTTGCTCAGGTCTGAGGAAGCTGGAGGCGTTCTTTGGGTTCCTCATCACCATCATGGCGCTCAGCTTCGGCTTCGAGGTTCAGTAAAGGATGTTCTCTGTAGATGGGCTCTTTCAGTGTGTGTGTTTGACCAGTGTGTGTGTGTGTGTGTGTGTGTTTGACCGGTGTGTGTGTGTGTGTGTGTGTTTGACCGGTGTGTGTGTTTGACCAGTGTGTGTGTGTGTGTGTGTGTGTATATGTGTGTGTTTGACCAGGGTGTGTGTGTGTTTGACCAGTGTGTGTGTGTTTGACCAGTGTGTGTGTGTGTGTGTGTGTGTGTATATGTGTGTGTTTGACCAGGGTGTGTGTGTGTGTGTGTGTTTGACCAGTGTGTGTGTGTGTCTGTGTGTGTGTGTTTGACCAGTGTGTGTGTGTGTGTGTTTGACCTGGGTGTGGGTGTGTGTGTGTGTGTGTGTGTGTTTGACCTGTGTGTGTGTTTGACCAGTGTGTGTGTTTGACCAGTGTGTGTGTGTGTGTTTGTGTGTGTGTGTGTGTGTGCGTGTGTGTTTTGACCAGTGTGTGTGTGTGTGTGTGTGTGTGTGTGTTTGTTTGACCTGTGTGTGTGTTTGACCAGTGTGTGTGTGTGTGTGTGTGTTTGTTTGACCTGTGTGTGTGTGTGTTTGACCGGTGTGTGTGTGTATGACCGGCGTGTGTGTGTGTTTGACCTGTGTGTGTGTGTGTTTGACCGGTGTGTGTGTGTGTTTGACCGGTGTGTGTGTGTTTGTTTGACCTGTGTGTGTGTTTGACCAGTGTGTGTGTGTGTGTGTGTGTGTTTGTTTGACCTGTGTGTGTGTGTGTTTGACCGGTGTGTGTGTGTATGACCGGCGTGTGTGTGTGTTTGACCTGTGTGTGTGTGTGTGTGTGTTTGACCGGTGTGTGTGTGTGTTTGACCGGTGTGTGTGTGTGTGTTTGACCGGTGTGTGTGTGTGTGTTTGACCGGTGTGTGTGTGTGTTTGACCGGTGTGTGTGTGTTTGACCGGTGTGTGTGTGTGTTTGACCGGTGTATGTGTGTGTTTGACCGGTGTGTGTGTGTGTTTGACCGGTGTGTGTGTGTGTTTGACCGGTGTGTGTGTGTGTTTGACCGGTGTGTGTGTGTGTTTGACCGGTGTGTGTGTGTGTTTGACCGGTGTGTGTGTGTGTTTGACCGGTGTGTGTGTGTGTTTGACCGGTGTGTGTGTGTGTTTGACCGGTGTGTGTGTGTGTTTGACCGGTGTGTGTGTGTGTTTGACCCGTGTGTGTGTGTGTGTGTGTGTTTGACCGGTGTGTGTGTGTGTGTGTGTGTGTTTGACCGGTGTGTGTGTGTGTTTGACCGGTGTGTGTGTGTGTTTGACCGGTGTGTGTGTGTGTTTGACCAGTGTGTGTGTGTGTTTGACCAGTGTGTGTGTGTGTTTGACCGGTGTGTGTGTGTGTTTGACCGGTGTGTGTGTGTGTGTGTGTGTGTGTGTGTGTGTTTGACCGGTGTGTGTGTGTGTTTGACCGGTGTGTGTGTGTTTGACCGGTGTGTGTGTGTGTTTGACCGGTGTGTGTGTGTTTGACCAGTGTGTGTGTTTGACCGGTGTGTGTGTGTGTGTGTTTGACCGGTGTGTGTGTGTGTTTGACCGGTGTGTGTGTGTGTTTGACCTGTGTGTGTGTGTGTGTGTGTGTGTTTGTTTGACCTGTGTGTGTGTGTGTTTGACCAGTGTGTGTGTGTGTGTGTGTTTGACCGGTGTGTGTGTGTGTGTTTGACCGGTGTGTGTGTGTTTGACCGGTGTGTGTGTGTTTGACCGGTGTGTGTGTGTTTGACCGGTGTGTGTGTGTGTGTTTGTGTTTGCAGTATGTGCGCGTGGCTCCGGATCAGGCTGAGGTGCTGAAGGGCATGTTTGTGCCGTACTGCAGTGGCTGTGGGCCTGTGCAGCTGGAGCAGGCCGTGGGGATCGTAGGAGCCGTTATAATGCCTCATAACATCTATCTGCATTCGGCTCTGGTTAAGGTCAGCTCACCACACCTGCGGTCACTCAGGGCTCTCACTGACACCAACAGGGCCGCATATGCAAACACTTTTTGATAATAAACTAGGTCTACACGAATGGTTAAACTGATAATCACGATTATTTTGCTCAGAATTGTATTTGAGACTATTAATCACGATTATTCTATCAAAAAGGGTAATGTAGTGATGGCCATTTAGCATGTTCTTACCAACCTACCCTTCACCCAGAAGGCCTGTAGACTTCATTTAACCAACGATGATAACGTCGTTAGATGGTATATCAAGGCAGATTTATTCACACTAATAGCACAAGTGGCTCGTGAAGAAACACACACTGACCATCACACTTTCATTGCTAAACTCCAGCGTGTGTGTTCAGCTCATCGGTGCTGCTTCTGCATTTAGAGCAGCGCTCCACAGGGTTGCCAGATTGCACAGATTAAGTAAAACACTGGAGGAAAGTTGATCCTTTTAAGGGAAAAGCTGAATTTGGGGGAAGCTCTATTTGGGGGAAGCTCTATTTGGGGGAAGCTCTATTTGGGGGAAGCTCTATTTGGGGGATTTAAGCTCTTGGCATCTGGCAACCACAATCTTGATTGCTAGTGGAGGCGCGTTACCAATGCGTAATATTTTTACTTTTTATACAGAGCATTTTTCCCCTAATCTTATCAAATATAGGCTGTGCTTATGTTGAACTTAATTTTGTTCAATTTAAACTTAATTAAACTTAATTTTGGTGAATAAATCAGTGAAAACATACTTGTGTTAATACTGTAACTGGTTTTACACCTGCGCTGATTCCATCTGTTTAATCAGTCTTGTGTTTTTTTTGCTTCAGTCTCGAGACATTGATCGAGGCAACAAGAAGCAGGTGAAGGAGGCCAACAAGTACTACTTCATCGAGTCCTCCATCGCGCTCTTCGTCTCCTTCCTCATCAATGTGTTTGTGGTGGCCGTCTTTGCTGAGGCGTTTTACGGCAAGACAAACATGGAAGTGGTGAGCACTTTATATCTGCTGCCTGCTAGAGATTATGTTGGGTTTATCATTTTGCAGATTAACTATCTGGTTATTTTGCTGATTAATCGAGTAGCCGGGTGCTTTATGGCGAAGTTTAGCCGGCTGATTATTCTGCAGATTAATCGATTAACTGGCCGTTTTTTTTGTGGCTGATTAATCGAGTAACCGGTTGATTTAATTGACGATTGATTGAGTAACCAGCCTTTTTCTTTTCTTTTCTTTTCTTTTCTTTTCTTTTCTTTTTTCTTGCTGATTGTTATGATAATTAAACAGCTAACTGCTTGATTTTTTGCGTATTAATCGAGTAACCGGTTGATTATTTTGGTGATTAATTGGGTGACTGGTAGATTATTTTAATGAGTAGTCGGGCAGCGGCTTATTATTTCTGCAGATTAATCATGTAACTGGTTGACAATTTTTTGCAGATGAATTGGGTAAAAAAAAATTTTTGTTGCAGATTAATCGAGTAACCGACTAATTATTTTGGCAAATAATCAAGTAACCGGTTGATCATTTTGTCGATTAATCAGATAGTCGGCTGACCGTCCTGGCAACTAATCAAGCAATTGGTCGATTCATTTTGACAATTAATCGTCTGACTGTTGTGACAAATAATCAAGTGATCGGTTGATTCATTTAACGATTAACTAAGCAATCTGCTTTTATTTTTGCAGATTAATCGCCTGATTGTTTTGGCGATTAATCGAGTAACCAGTTGATTATTATTGCAGATTAATTGGGCAAGTGGTTGATTATTTTGGCAATTAATCGGCTGGCTATTTTTGCAGATTATTCTAGTAGACGTTGATTATATTAAAAATATTTAAACGCTCAATCGAGCAATTGGATATTTTAAGGCTGGTAATAAAAATAGTCCTAAACAAATAATAGTCTAAATGACTTGAAATACATATATAATAACAATAAGGCAATAATAATCGTTTCGAATAAAGTATCAAAATCAAGTTATCATATTATAATTTTATAGAAAAACACTGTTAAAATGTGTAATATAATAATCAATCATCGTGTGTACATTAGGTATTATAACAAATGCCTGCGTCCGCGACCTGGTGTTGTTTACAGCAGATACAATCCTGGTTTAATAATAACCAAATGATATTTAATCCAAATGTTAACTTAATCTTTAATATTTCGGCAAATTCTTTAGAATCGAAATGCTACAGTCACGGTCATTTCCTGAATAAGAACATCAAACTCACAGCGAGCGTTTGGACTTTTATTTTGAAATCGTGATGAACAGCATATTTGGAAACGTATAATGATAGATAGTGCTGGCATGTGTGTTTGAGAAACTGGTGTAATAATGCGCTTCATGGGCTATTGTTCGTGGAATGCCCACTTTCGGTATTTTGCCGTTACTTGACACCGGCAAATTGCAATCGATTACTCGCATTTAATCGAAGAATCGTGATGGCCCTAATCGGTGTATTTGAGTGCGGTTCACATTGGAGTCGATGTATGAATGTATGCCTGCGGTTTCTTAAACTCTTTATTAATGTGTTCCTTTCAGGGCCAGCAGTGTAATGCCACAGGAAGTCCTCAGAGTAACCTCTTCCCAGCCAACAACGACACGCTGGAAGTCGACATCTATAAAGGGGTATGATTAATAATAATAATGATATGACAGAGTATGACCCAAACTATCACAGGAATAATTCACAATGAGTACAGCAGTGTCCAAAAGGGACATCCGGAGGGGGATGACCCTACATGTCATTAAAACATCAAAATATCAGGGAAATATTTCATTTTTAAATATGGAGGAAAACACTAAAGTTGGTTGAAGCGATTATCTGATAAATATTATTTGGCAAAAAAGTTGAACTAAAGCTACAGGCTTTGTTTGATTATTCAAACTAATGCACAGAAAAACTGAAAGCTGACAGGAAGAAGCACACACTGACTACAACACTATCAGTTATTAATATTGGGTTCTCTTGTTTTGCATGTGGCCAAAACTGCTGTTTGTCATGCTTCATTGAGTTATCACCACACATGGCCACTCTCGTGCGCCTGAGCATCAGCATATTCATAACTGGACATGAGCTGACGGCGCCACCTGTGGGCCAAAAGCTCAAGTTCAATAAAGACCGCTGAACAGAAAACCATTCAACCAATGGATATGATCATACTTTCACATTAAGAATTAAGATTTACATTTTTGTATGACAAACTCTACAAATAGGCAATAAAAACATTATCTAATAAAATATGCAGTCATTTACACAGAAATCTGAGCATTGGATAAAGCAGCTTCATAATCCTTGTTTGATTTGTTGTCATTGGAGATTTTGAGATATAATCTGAAAATACTGTCAATAAAAAATGTTGTCTTCCTGTGACTGCAGGGTGTAGTTTTGGGCTGTTTTTTTGGCCCGGCTGCGCTGTATATTTGGGCGATTGGGATCCTTGCGGCTGGACAGAGTTCAACTATGACAGGAACGTACTCTGGTCAGTTTGTGATGGAGGTATGTTCATCTTCAGCTCGTAGCTTCATGGGTTAGTTCACCCAAAAATGAGATGTCTGTCATTAACTCCTCTCCCTAATGTCGCTCCACACCCGTAAGACCTCCGTTCATCTTCACACACAGTTTAAGATATTTTATATTTAGTCCGAGAGCGTATGCAAGTGTATGCACACTATACTGTCCATGTCCAGAAAGGGAATAAAAACATCATCACAGTAGTCCATATGAGACATCAGTGGGTTAATTAGAGTCTCTTGAAGCATCCAAAATACATTTGGGTCCAAAAATAACAAAAACTACGACTTTATTCAGCATTGGCTTCTCTTCCGGGTTTGTGTTCAATCCTCAAATAAAGATTCAAACGGTTATGATTCAGTGAATCGATTCATGATTCGGATCGCGTGTCAAACTGCTGAAATCACGAGACATTGGCGATCCAAATCATTAATGAATGTTTTTATTCCCTTTCTGGACATGGACAGTATAGTGTGCATACACTTGCATACGCTCTCGGACTAAATATAAAATATCTTAAACTGTGTGTGAAGATGAGCGGAGGTCTTACGGGTGTGGAGCGACATTAGGGAGAGGAGTTAATGACAGACATCTCATTACTGGCTGAATTAACCCTTTCAGCTTTATTCTCAGCATTTGTTGATGTAATGGCATTGTGTGTGATATTGAGCTGTTTTTTCTCGCAGGGTTTCCTGAACCTGCGCTGGTCCCGCTTCGCTCGCGTGTTGCTAACGCGCTCCATCGCTATACTGCCCACTCTTCTGGTGGCCATCTTCCAGGACGTTCAGCATCTCACCGGCATGAACGACTTCCTCAACGTGCTGCAGAGCATGCAGGTACTCTCAGGGCCGGCACGAGCCTTCATGGGGCCCGAAGCAGAGTTTTATTTGGGGGCCCTCGGTACGATTGACTATTTGTCAATTCTTGATAATAATCACACACCCATTATCAATTGTATTAGTTGTAGCTGTGTTGCTAACATCATGTCATGTTTTTACTCTTATACGGTTTTTATTTGTAGCGGTAGCAAACCCACAAGAGTGCCCAGGGCCCGTATTCTCTTTTCTTGAAGCATCCAAAATACATTTGGGTCCAAAAATAACAAAAACTACGACTTTATTCAGCATTGGCTTCTCTTCCGCGTTTGTGTTCAATCCTCAAATAAAGATTCGAACGGTAATGAATCAGTGATTGATTCATGATTCGGATCGCGTGTCAAACTGCTGAAATCACGTGACATTGGCGATCCGAATCATGAATCGATTCACTGAATCATAACCGTTTGAATCTTTATTTGAGGATTGAACACAAACGCGGAAGAGAAGCCAATGCTGAATAAAGTCGTAGTTTTTGTTATTCCGCTTAGTTAGCTTATGCCTTGGGTCGGTGCTGGGTACACATGACGACTGAAGCTTGGAGCATACTCTGCAAGAACAAAGAAATTAGTTTGTTCTGGCAGTGTATTGCGTACTTCACGAGAGAAGCAGGTGCCGATCATCTGCGTTGCTCCGCATTAACTACGCCTACTTAAAATGTCTGAGCAATCACACAATAGTTCTCGGAAAAGTTCTGCTCAGGCGACGTGTCGAGAACAAGCTGCGCGAACTCCCGAACCAGAGCTGAGAACAACATTACGCCATTTTGTTCCCTCAGCCCTGGGAGCGAGACCTTCTGTCTCTGATCTTCTGCTCTTCTTCCAACAGCTGCCGTTCGCTCTGATCCCCATCCTGACCTTCACCAGTCTGACCTCACTAATGAGCGATTTCGCCAACGGACTGTGAGTATCCGACTGTGCTTTAAATGCAAACTCTGAATAGTTAAAGGGGTGGTTGCATGCGATGTGACTTTTTTAACTTTAGTAGCAGGTTCCAGTTTCCTTCTTTTTCGGACACTACAGCATTTTTGATGACAGCCACCAATTCCAGCCAAACTCCAAACTATTGACAAAGCTCTGACTTCACTTTACACTCCTTGAAAAGTCAAACCTTGTCTTTTTTTGTAAACTCTATCCAGTGCTGTACAAATACACAGTATAAGGGCAGAAAGTAGATTTAAGTTAGTTCTGATGTAAATGTGTAATGCTCACTGTTGATCAATTGGTGCGATGCTCAATAGTGAGATGAAGTGAGAAGTATCTTTTGATACTCCTGGTAAAATACAAGAAAAGTTCAATCTTGTCCTCTTATTTTCTGTGAACTCTGTCTAGTATTGTATACACAGTTAGTTAGTTCGCATTTACATGTCTTTTGAGATTCTTCAGAATAAGAAACTGACTGTGACCATGCCCTTTTAAGGTCAAAATCACCCAATATGGTCATATCAATGGCAGAAATTAATTCCACATTCCATAATTAGTCGAAATAGAGGTATTACATGTGAATAAACATTCAGAAACAAATATGTTGGATTTTCATCATCATCCGATGGCGGCCATATTTGATTTGACCACTATGTCATTCATGGCACTATGACGGACAAGCACCTCTGTGATTTTTCATGTCTAGGGACCCACTAACTAAGTTCAAGTGAGAAATTCCCCCAACACTAAATTGCGAACGGGTCTACAGGTCAGGTACTGGATTATTTAGTTAGTGTGTAATGTCGCTGTTTGAGCATCGAGTCTCTGCAAAGTTACAGCGCTGAAAGTTCAATGCAAACGGAGATATTGTCTTTTAAAGTTACGGCATATTAATGCCTACAAAAATGGCCGGTTTGGACTACAACGAGCTTCTTCCTGGGTTGGTGACATCATAAACCCTTGCTATAACTAGGGGTGTAACGATGTATAACGATATAAAAATATGATGATGATGATGATGATGATGATGATGATGATGATGTTGCTGGTTCTGTGGAGCATGGGCGGTGTGTGTCTATCTGTTCACCTGTATCTCCAGAGTCTCCATTAATAAGCAGTTTTCTGGATTTGCTCTTTTAATATCACTCTTACTGCTCTAGAACTGGTGAAAATGCGACGGCTGAGAGTGGAAAGCCTGGTTTTGCCCCCGATATAAGGGTGTGACGTCATGTGAAAACTATAAAAAGCACTTTACACAATACAGATTGAACCAAAGCAGCTTCACAGTAGGAAATATGCAAACTTGATCAAATCACCCAGATGTTTTTCCATGATTGACTTTACCTCTTGTTGCAGTGTTGCTCTGATGAACATGTTTATCAGGGAACTGAGAGGCTGTTGTGTGTTTGCAGCGTGTGGAAGATCAGCGGCGGTGTGCTAATCCTGGTGGTGTGTGCCATCAACATGTACTTTGTGGTGGTGTACGTGACTGCTCTCAATAACACCCTCCTCTACGTCTTCTCTGCCTTACTCTCCATCGCCTATCTGAGCTTCGTCGTCTATCTGGTGAGTTCATGCACAGCATCTGAACACTGTTACAATCAAAGCATCCTTCATTCACTGTAGTGCTTTACTAGAGTAGTCATCTGACTGTAGTGCTTTACTAGAGTAGACATCTGACTAGTGCTTTACTAGAGTAGTCATCTGACTAGTGCTTTACTAGAGTAGACATCTGACTGTAGTGCTTTACTAGAGTAGTCATCTGACTGTAGTGCTTTACTAGAGTAGTCATCTGACTGTAGTGCTTTACTAGAGTAGACATCTGACTGTAGCGCTTTACTAGAGTAGACATCTGACTGTAGTGCTTTACTAGAGTAGACATCTGACTGTAGCGCTTTACTAGAGTAGTCATCTGACTGTAGTGCTTTACTAGAGTAGACATCTGACTGTAGCGCTTTACTAGAGTAGACGTCTGACTGTAGTGCTTTACTAGAGTAGACATCTGACTGTAGTGCTTTACTAGAGTAGACATCTGACTGTAGTGCTTTACTAGAGTAGACATCTGACTGTAGTGCTTTACTAGAGTAGACATCTGACTGTAGTGCTTTACTAGAGTAGACATCTGACTGTAGTGCTTTACTAGAGTAGACATCTGACTGTAGTACTTTACTAGAGTAGACATCTGACTGTAGTGCTTTACTAGAGTAGACATCTGACTGTAGTGCTTTACTAGAGTAGACATCTGACTGTAGTGCTTTACTAGAGTAGACATCTGACTGTAGTGCTTTACTAGAGTAGTCATCTGACTGTAGTACTTTACTAGAGTAGACATCTGACTGTAGTGCTTTACTAGAGTAGTCATCTGACTGTAGTGCTTTACTAGAGTAGACATCTGACTGTAGTGCTTTACTAGAGTAGACATCTGACTGTAGTGCTTTACTAGAGTAGTCATCTGACTGCAGTGCTTTACTAGAGTAGACATCTGACTGTAGTGCTTTACTAGAGTAGTCATCTGACTGAAGTGCTTTACTAGAGTAGACATCTGACTGTAGTGCTTTACTAGAGTAGACATCTGACTGTAGTGCTTTACTAGAGTAGACATCTGACTGTAGTGCTTTACTAGAGTAGTCATCTGACTGTAGTGCTTTACTAGAGTAGACATCTGACTGTAGTGCTTTACTAGAGTAGACATCTGACTGTAGTGCTTTACTAGAGTAGACATCTGACTGTAGTGCTTTACTAGAATAGACATCTGACTGTAGTGTTTTACTAGAGTAGACATTTGACTGTAGTGCTTTACTAGAGTAGACATCTGACTGTAGTGCTTTACTAGAGTAGACATCTGACTGTAGTGCTTTACTAGAGTAGACATCTGACTGTAGTGCTTTACTAGAGTAGACATCTGACTGTAGTACTTTACTAGAGTAGACATCTGACTGTAGTACTTTACTAGAGTAGACATCTGACTGTAGTGCTTTACTAGAGTAGACATCTGACTGTAGTGCATCTGACTGTAGTGCTTTACTAGAGTAGACATCTGACTGTAGTGCATCTGACTGTAGTGCTTTACTAGAGTAGACATCTGACTGTAGTGCTTTACTAGAGTAGACATCTGACTGTAGTACTTTACTAGAGTAGACATCTGACTGTAGTGCTTTACTAGAGTAGTCATCTGACTGTAGTGCTTTACTAGAGTAGACATCTGACTGTAGTACTTTACTAGAGTAGACATCTGACTGTAGTGCATCTGACTGTAGTGCTTTACTAGAGTAGACATCTGACTGTAGTACTTTACTAGAGTAGACATCTGACTAGTGCATCTGACTGTAGTGCTTTACTAGAGTAGACATCTGACTGTAGTACTTTACTAGAGTAGACATCTGACTGTAGTGCATCTGACTGTAGTGCTTTACTAGAGTAGACATCTGACTGTAGTGCATCTGACTGTAGTGCTTTTCTAGAGTAGACATCTGACTGTAGTGCATCTGACTGTAGTGCTTTACTAGAGTAGACATCTGACTGTAGTGCTTTACTAGAGTAGGCATCTGACTGTAGTGCATCTGACTGTAGTGCTTTACTAGAGTAGACATCTGACTGTAGTGCTTTACTAGAGTAGGCATCTGACTGTAGTGCTTTACTAGAGTAGACATCTGACTGTAGTGCTTTACTAGAGTAGACATCTGACTGTAGTGCTTTACTAGAGTAGGCATCTGACTGTAGTGCTTTACTAGAGTAGACATCTGACTGTAGTGCTTTACTAGAGTAGACATCTGACTGTAGCGCTTTACTAGAGTAGACATCTGACTGTAGTGCTTTACTAGAGTAGTCATCTGACTGTAGCGCTTTACTAGAGTAGACATCTGACTGTAGCGCTTTACTAGAGTAGACATCTGACTGTAGTGCTTTACTAGAGTAGACATCTGACTGTAGTGCTTTACTAGAGTAGACATCTGACTGTAGTGCTTTACTAGAGTAGACATTTGACTGTAGTGCTTTACTAGAGTAGTCATCTGACTGTAGTGCTTTACTAGAGTAGTCATCTGACTGTAGTGCTTTACTAGAGTAGACATCTGACTGTAGTACTTTACTAGAGTAGTCATCTGACTGTAGTGCTTTACTAGAGTAGACATCTGACTGTAGTGCTTTACTAGAGTAGTCATCTGACTGTAGTGCTTTACTAGAGTAGTCATCTGACTGAAGTGCTTTACTAGAGTAGACATCTGACTGTAGCGCTTTACTAGAGTAGACATCTGACTGTAGCGCTTTACTAGAGTAGACATCTGACTGTAGTGCTTTACTAGAGTAGTCATCTGACTGTAGTGCTTTACTAGAGTAGACATCTGACTGTAGTACTTTACTAGAGTAGACATCTGACTGTAGTGCATCTGACTGTAGTGCTTTACTAGAGTAGACATCTGACTGTAGTACTTTACTAGAGTAGACATCTGACTAGTGCATCTGACTGTAGTGCTTTACTAGAGTAGACATCTGACTGTAGTACTTTACTAGAGTAGACATCTGACTGTAGTGCATCTGACTGTAGTGCTTTACTAGAGTAGACATCTGACTGTAGTGCATCTGACTGTAGTGCTTTTCTAGAGTAGACATCTGACTGTAGTGCATCTGACTGTAGTGCTTTACTAGAGTAGACATCTGACTGTAGTGCTTTACTAGAGTAGGCATCTGACTGTAGTGCATCTGACTGTAGTGCTTTACTAGAGTAGACATCTGACTGTAGTGCTTTACTAGAGTAGGCATCTGACTGTAGTGCTTTACTAGAGTAGACATCTGACTGTAGTGCTTTACTAGAGTAGACATCTGACTGTAGTGCTTTACTAGAGTAGTCATCTGACTGTAGCGCTTTACTAGAGTAGACATCTGACTGTAGCGCTTTACTAGAGTAGACATCTGACTGTAGCGCTTTACTAGAGTAGACATCTGACTGCAGTGCTTTACTAGAGTAGACATCTGACTGCAGTGCTTTACTAGAGTAGACATCTGACTGTAGTGCTTTACTAGAGTAGTCATCTGACTGTAGTGCTTTACTAGAGTAGTCATCTGACTGTAGTGCTTTACTAGAGTAGACATCTGACTGTAGTACTTTACTAGAGTAGTCATCTGACTGTAGTGCTTTACTAGAGTAGACATCTGACTGTAGTGCTTTACTAGAGTAGGCATCTGACTGTAGTGCTTTACTAGAGTAGACATCTGACTGTAGTGCTTTACTAGAGTAGACATCTGACTGTAGTGCTTTACTAGAGTAGACATCTGACTGTAGTGCTTTACTAGAGTAGACATCTGACTGTAGTGCTTTACTAGAGTAGACATCTGACTGTAGTGCTTTACTAGAGTAGACATCTGACTGTAGTGCTTTACTAGAGTAGTCATCTGACTGTAGTGCTTTACTAAAGTAGACATCTGACTGTAGTGCTTTACTAGAGTAGACATCTGACTGTAGTGCTTTACTAGAGTAGTCATCTGACTGTAGTGCTTTACTAGAGTAGACATCTGACTGTAGCGCTTTACTAGAGTAGACATCTGACTGTAGCGCTTTACTAGAGTAGACATCTGACTGTAGCGCTTTACTAGAGTAGACATCTGACTGTAGTGCTTTACTAGAGTAGACATCTGACTGTAGTGCTTTACTAGAGTAGTCATCTGACTGTAGTGCTTTACTAGAGTAGTCATCTGACTGTAGTGCTTTACTAGAGTAGTCATCTGACTGTAGTACTTTACTAGAGTAGACATCTGACTGTAGTGCTTTACTAGAGTAGACATCTGACTGTAGTGCTTTACTAGAGTAGTCATCTGACTGAAGTGCTTTACTAGAGTAGACATCTGACTGTAGTACTTTACTAGAGTAGACATCTGACTGTAGTGCTTTACTAGAGTAGACATCTGACTGTAGTACTTTACTAGAGTAGACATCTGACTGTAGTGCATCTGACTGTAGTGCTTTACTAGAGTAGACATCTGACTGTAGTACTTTACTAGAGTAGACATCTGACTAGTGCATCTGACTGTAGTGCTTTACTAGAGTAGACATCTGACTGTAGTACTTTACTAGAGTAGACATCTGACTGTAGTGCATCTGACTGTAGTGCTTTACTAGAGTAGACATCTGACTGTAGTGCATCTGACTGTAGTGCTTTTCTAGAGTAGACATCTGACTGTAGTGCATCTGACTGTAGTGCTTTACTAGAGTAGACATCTGTAGTGCTTTACTAGAGTAGGCATCTGACTGTAGTGCATCTGACTGTAGTGCTTTACTAGAGTAGACATCTGACTGTAGTGCTTTACTAGAGTAGGCATCTGACTGTAGTGCTTTACTAGAGTAGACATCTGACTGTAGTGCTTTACTAGAGTAGACATCTGACTGTAGTGCTTTACTAGAGTAGGCATCTGACTGTAGTGCTTTACTAGAGTAGACATCTGACTGTAGCGCTTTACTAGAGTAGACATCTGACTGTAGCGCTTTACTAGAGTAGACATCTGACTGTAGTGCTTTACTAGAGTAGTCATCTGACTGTAGCGCTTTACTAGAGTAGACATCTGACTGTAGCGCTTTACTAGAGTAGACATCTGACTGTAGTGCTTTACTAGAGTAGACATCTGACTGTAGTGCTTTACTAGAGTAGACATCTGACTGTAGTGCTTTACTAGAGTAGACATCTGACTGTAGTGCTTTACTAGAGTAGTCATCTGACTGTAGTGCTTTACTAGAGTAGTCATCTGACTGTAGTGCTTTACTAGAGTAGACATCTGACTGTAGTACTTTACTAGAGTAGTCATCTGACTGTAGTGCTTTACTAGAGTAGACATCTGACTGTAGTGCTTTACTAGAGTAGTCATCTGACTGAAGTGCTTTACTAGAGTAGACATCTGACTGTAGCGCTTTACTAGAGTAGACATCTGACTGTAGCGCTTTACTAGAGTAGTCATCTGACTGTAGTGCTTTACTAGAGTAGTCATCTGACTGTAGTGCTTTACTAGAGTAGACATCTGACTGTAGTACTTTACTAGAGTAGACATCTGACTGTAGTGCATCTGACTGTAGTGCTTTACTAGAGTAGACATCTGACTGTAGTACTTTACTAGAGTAGACATCTGACTAGTGCATCTGACTGTAGTGCTTTACTAGAGTAGACATCTGACTGTAGTACTTTACTAGAGTAGACATCTGACTGTAGTGCATCTGACTGTAGTGCTTTACTAGAGTAGACATCTGACTGTAGTGCATCTGACTGTAGTGCTTTTCTAGAGTAGACATCTGACTGTAGTGCATCTGACTGTAGTGCTTTACTAGAGTAGACATCTGACTGTAGTGCTTTACTAGAGTAGGCATCTGACTGTAGTGCATCTGACTGTAGTGCTTTACTAGAGTAGACATCTGACTGTAGTGCTTTACTAGAGTAGGCATCTGACTGTAGTGCTTTACTAGAGTAGACATCTGACTGTAGTGCTTTACTAGAGTAGACATCTGACTGTAGTGCTTTACTAGAGTAGGCATCTGACTGTAGTGCTTTACTAGAGTAGACATCTGACTGTAGTGCTTTACTAGAGTAGACATCTGACTGTAGCGCTTTACTAGAGTAGACATCTGACTGTAGTGCTTTACTAGAGTAGTCATCTGACTGTAGCGCTTTACTAGAGTAGACATCTGACTGTAGCGCTTTACTAGAGTAGACATCTGACTGTAGTGCTTTACTAGAGTAGACATCTGACTGCAGTGCTTTACTAGAGTAGACATCTGACTGTAGTGCTTTACTAGAGTAGACATCTGACTGTAGTGCTTTACTAGAGTAGTCATCTGACTGTAGTGCTTTACTAGAGTAGTCATCTGACTGTAGTGCTTTACTAGAGTAGACATCTGACTGTAGTACTTTACTAGAGTAGTCATCTGACTGTAGTGCTTTACTAGAGTAGACATCTGACTGTAGTGCTTTACTAGAGTAGGCATCTGACTGTAGTGCTTTACTAGAGTAGACATCTGACTGTAGTGCTTTACTAGAGTAGACATCTGACTGTAGTGCTTTACTAGAGTAGACATCTGACTGTAGTGCTTTACTAGAGTAGTCATCTGACTGTAGTGCTTTACTAGAGTAGTCATCTGACTGTAGTGCTTTACTAGAGTAGACATCTGACTGTAGTGCTTTACTAGAGTAGACATCTGACTGTAGTGCTTTACTAGAGTAGTCATCTGACTGTAGTGCTTTACTAGAGTAGACATCTGACTGTAGCGCTTTACTAGAGTAGACATCTGACTGTAGCGCTTTACTAGAGTAGACATCTGACTGTAGCGCTTTACTAGAGTAGACATCTGACTGTAGCGCTTTACTAGAGTAGACATCTGACTGTAGTGCTTTACTAGAGTAGACATCTGACTGTAGCGCTTTACTAGAGTAGTCATCTGACTGTAGTGCTTTACTAGAGTAGTCATCTGACTGTAGTGCTTTACTAGAGTAGACATCTGACTGTAGTGCTTTACTAGAGTAGACATCTGACTGTAGTGCTTTACTAGAGTAGACATCTGACTGTAGTGCTTTACTAGAGTAGTCATCTGACTGTAGTGCTTTACTAGAGTAGACATCTGACTGTAGTACTTTACTAGAGTAGACATCTGACTGTAGTGCTTTACTAGAGTAGACATCTGACTGTAGTACTTTACTAGAGTAGACATCTGACTGTAGTGCTTTACTAGAGTAGTCATCTGACTGTAGTGCTTTACTAGAGTAGACATCTGACTGTAGTACTTTACTAGAGTAGACATCTGACTGTAGTACTTTACTAGAGTAGACATCTGACTGTAGTGCTTTACTAGAGTAGACATCTGACTGTAGTGCATCTGACTGTAGTGCTTTACTAGAGTAGACATCTGACTGTAGTGCATCTGACTGTAGTACTTTACTAGAGTAGACATCTGACTGTAGTACTTTACTAGAGTAGACATCTGACTGTAGTGCTTTACTAGAGTAGACATCTGACTGTAGTGCATCTGACTGTAGTGCTTTACTAGAGTAGACATCTGACTGTAGTGCATCTGACTGTAGTGCTTTACTAGAGTAGACATCTGACTGTAGTGCATCTGACTGTAGTACTTTACTAGAGTAGACATCTGACTGTAGTGCATCTGACTGTAGTGCTTTACTAGAGTAGACATCTGACTGTAGTACTTTACTAGAGTAGACATCTGACTGTAGTGCATCTGACTGTAGTGCTTTACTAGAGTAGACATCTGACTGTAGTACTTTACTAGAGTAGACATCTGACTGTAGTGCATCTGACTGTAGTGCTTTACTAGAGTAGACATCTGACTGTAGTGCATCTGACTGTAGTGCTTTACTAGAGTAGACATCTGACTGTAGTGCTTTACTAGAGTAGACATCTGACTGTAGTGCTTTACTAGAGTAGGCATCTGACTGTAGTGCATCTGACTGTAGTGCTTTACTAGAGTAGACATCTGACTGTAGTGCTTTACTAGAGTAGGCATCTGACTGTAGTGCTTTACTAGAGTAGACATCTGACTGTAGTGCTTTACTAGAGTAGACATCTGACTGTATTGCTTTACTAGAGTAGTCATCTGACTGTAGTGCTTTACTAGAGTAGACATCTGACTGTATTGCTTTACTAGAGTAGTCATCTGACTGTAGTGCTTTACTAGAGTAGACATCTGACTGTAGTGCTTTACTAGAGTAGACATCTGACTGTAGTGCTTTACTAGAGTAGACATCTGACTGTAGTGCTTTACTAGAGTAGTCATCTGACTGTAGTGCTTTACTAGAGTAGGCATCTGACTGTAGTGCTTTACTAGAGTAGGCATCTGACTGTAGTGCTTTACTAGAGTAGTCATCTGACTGTAGCGCTTTACTAGAGTAGTCATCTGACTGTAGCGCTTTACTAGAGTAGACATCTGACTGTAGTGCTTTACTAGAGTAGTCATCTGACTGTAGCGCTTTACTAGAGTAGACATCTGACTGTAGTGCTTTACTAGAGTAGACATCTGACTGTAGTGCTTTACTAGAGTAGTCATCTGACTGTAGTGCTTTACTAGAGTAGTCATCTGACTGTAGTGCTTTACTAGAGTAGACATCTGACTGTAGTGCTTTACTAGAGTAGTCATCTGACTGTAGTGCTTTACTAGAGTAGACATCTGACTGTAGTGCTTTACTAGAGTAGGCATCTGACTGTAGTGCTTTACTAGAGTAGACATCTGACTGTAGCGCTTTACTAGAGTAGACATCTGACTGTAGCGCTTTACTAGAGTAGACATCTGACTGTAGTGCTTTACTAGAGTAGTCATCTGACTGTAGCGCTTTACTAGAGTAGACATCTGACTGTAGCGCTTTACTAGAGTAGACATCTGACTGTAGTGCTTTACTAGAGTAGACATCTGACTGTAGTGCTTTACTAGAGTAGACATCTGACTGTAGTGCTTTACTAGAGTAGACATCTGACTGTAGTGCTTTACTAGAGTAGTCATCTGACTGTAGTGCTTTACTAGAGTAGTCATCTGACTGTAGTGCTTTACTAGAGTAGACATCTGACTGTAGTACTTTACTAGAGTAGTCATCTGACTGTAGTGCTTTACTAGAGTAGACATCTGACTGTAGTGCTTTACTAGAGTAGTCATCTGACTGAAGTGCTTTACTAGAGTAGACATCTGACTGTAGCGCTTTACTAGAGTAGACATCTGACTGTAGCGCTTTACTAGAGTAGTCATCTGACTGTAGTGCTTTACTAGAGTAGTCATCTGACTGTAGTGCTTTACTAGAGTAGACATCTGACTGTAGTACTTTACTAGAGTAGACATCTGACTGTAGTGCATCTGACTGTAGTGCTTTACTAGAGTAGACATCTGACTGTAGTACTTTACTAGAGTAGACATCTGACTAGTGCATCTGACTGTAGTGCTTTACTAGAGTAGACATCTGACTGTAGTACTTTACTAGAGTAGACATCTGACTGTAGTGCATCTGACTGTAGTGCTTTACTAGAGTAGACATCTGACTGTAGTGCATCTGACTGTAGTGCTTTTCTAGAGTAGACATCTGACTGTAGTGCATCTGACTGTAGTGCTTTACTAGAGTAGACATCTGACTGTAGTGCTTTACTAGAGTAGGCATCTGACTGTAGTGCATCTGACTGTAGTGCTTTACTAGAGTAGACATCTGACTGTAGTGCTTTACTAGAGTAGGCATCTGACTGTAGTGCTTTACTAGAGTAGACATCTGACTGTAGTGCTTTACTAGAGTAGACATCTGACTGTAGTGCTTTACTAGAGTAGGCATCTGACTGTAGTGCTTTACTAGAGTAGACATCTGACTGTAGTGCTTTACTAGAGTAGACATCTGACTGTAGCGCTTTACTAGAGTAGACATCTGACTGTAGTGCTTTACTAGAGTAGTCATCTGACTGTAGCGCTTTACTAGAGTAGACATCTGACTGTAGCGCTTTACTAGAGTAGACATCTGACTGTAGTGCTTTACTAGAGTAGACATCTGACTGCAGTGCTTTACTAGAGTAGACATCTGACTGTAGTGCTTTACTAGAGTAGACATCTGACTGTAGTGCTTTACTAGAGTAGTCATCTGACTGTAGTGCTTTACTAGAGTAGTCATCTGACTGTAGTGCTTTACTAGAGTAGACATCTGACTGTAGTACTTTACTAGAGTAGTCATCTGACTGTAGTGCTTTACTAGAGTAGACATCTGACTGTAGTGCTTTACTAGAGTAGGCATCTGACTGTAGTGCTTTACTAGAGTAGACATCTGACTGTAGTGCTTTACTAGAGTAGACATCTGACTGTAGTGCTTTACTAGAGTAGACATCTGACTGTAGTGCTTTACTAGAGTAGTCATCTGACTGTAGTGCTTTACTAGAGTAGTCATCTGACTGTAGTGCTTTACTAGAGTAGACATCTGACTGTAGTGCTTTACTAGAGTAGACATCTGACTGTAGTGCTTTACTAGAGTAGTCATCTGACTGTAGTGCTTTACTAGAGTAGACATCTGACTGTAGCGCTTTACTAGAGTAGACATCTGACTGTAGCGCTTTACTAGAGTAGACATCTGACTGTAGCGCTTTACTAGAGTAGACATCTGACTGTAGCGCTTTACTAGAGTAGACATCTGACTGTAGTGCTTTACTAGAGTAGACATCTGACTGTAGCGCTTTACTAGAGTAGTCATCTGACTGTAGTGCTTTACTAGAGTAGTCATCTGACTGTAGTGCTTTACTAGAGTAGACATCTGACTGTAGTGCTTTACTAGAGTAGACATCTGACTGTAGTGCTTTACTAGAGTAGACATCTGACTGTAGTGCTTTACTAGAGTAGTCATCTGACTGTAGTGCTTTACTAGAGTAGACATCTGACTGTAGTACTTTACTAGAGTAGACATCTGACTGTAGTGCTTTACTAGAGTAGACATCTGACTGTAGTACTTTACTAGAGTAGACATCTGACTGTAGTGCTTTACTAGAGTAGTCATCTGACTGTAGTGCTTTACTAGAGTAGACATCTGACTGTAGTACTTTACTAGAGTAGACATCTGACTGTAGTACTTTACTAGAGTAGACATCTGACTGTAGTGCTTTACTAGAGTAGACATCTGACTGTAGTGCATCTGACTGTAGTGCTTTACTAGAGTAGACATCTGACTGTAGTGCATCTGACTGTAGTACTTTACTAGAGTAGACATCTGACTGTAGTACTTTACTAGAGTAGACATCTGACTGTAGTGCTTTACTAGAGTAGACATCTGACTGTAGTGCATCTGACTGTAGTGCTTTACTAGAGTAGACATCTGACTGTAGTGCATCTGACTGTAGTGCTTTACTAGAGTAGACATCTGACTGTAGTGCATCTGACTGTAGTACTTTACTAGAGTAGACATCTGACTGTAGTGCATCTGACTGTAGTGCTTTACTAGAGTAGACATCTGACTGTAGTACTTTACTAGAGTAGACATCTGACTGTAGTGCATCTGACTGTAGTGCTTTACTAGAGTAGACATCTGACTGTAGTACTTTACTAGAGTAGACATCTGACTGTAGTGCATCTGACTGTAGTGCTTTACTAGAGTAGACATCTGACTGTAGTGCATCTGACTGTAGTGCTTTACTAGAGTAGACATCTGACTGTAGTGCTTTACTAGAGTAGACATCTGACTGTAGTGCTTTACTAGAGTAGGCATCTGACTGTAGTGCATCTGACTGTAGTGCTTTACTAGAGTAGACATCTGACTGTAGTGCTTTACTAGAGTAGGCATCTGACTGTAGTGCTTTACTAGAGTAGACATCTGACTGTAGTGCTTTACTAGAGTAGACATCTGACTGTATTGCTTTACTAGAGTAGTCATCTGACTGTAGTGCTTTACTAGAGTAGACATCTGACTGTATTGCTTTACTAGAGTAGTCATCTGACTGTAGTGCTTTACTAGAGTAGACATCTGACTGTAGTGCTTTACTAGAGTAGACATCTGACTGTAGTGCTTTACTAGAGTAGACATCTGACTGTAGTGCTTTACTAGAGTAGTCATCTGACTGTAGTGCTTTACTAGAGTAGGCATCTGACTGTAGTGCTTTACTAGAGTAGGCATCTGACTGTAGTGCTTTACTAGAGTAGTCATCTGACTGTAGCGCTTTACTAGAGTAGTCATCTGACTGTAGCGCTTTACTAGAGTAGACATCTGACTGTAGTGCTTTACTAGAGTAGTCATCTGACTGTAGCGCTTTACTAGAGTAGACATCTGACTGTAGTGCTTTACTAGAGTAGACATCTGACTGTAGTGCTTTACTAGAGTAGTCATCTGACTGTAGTGCTTTACTAGAGTAGTCATCTGACTGTAGTGCTTTACTAGAGTAGACATCTGACTGTAGTGCTTTACTAGAGTAGTCATCTGACTGTAGTGCTTTACTAGAGTAGACATCTGACTGTAGTGCTTTACTAGAGTAGTCATCTGACTGTAGTACTTTACTAGAGTAGACATCTGACTGTAGCGCTTTACTAGAGTAGGCATCTGACTGTAGTGCTTTACTAGAGTAGACATCTGACTGTAGTGCTTTACTAGAGTAGTCATCTGACTGTAGTACTTTACTAGAGTAGTCATCTGACTGTAGTGCTTTACTAGAGTAGTCATCTGACTGTAGTGCTTTACTAGAGTAGTCATCTGACTGTAGTGCTTTACTATAGTAGTCATCTGACTGTAGTGCTTTACTAGAGTAGTCATCTGACTGTAGCGCTTTACTAGAGTAGACACCTGACTGTAGCGCTTTACTAGAGTAGACATCTGACTGTAGCGCTTTACTAGAGTAGACATCTGACTGTAGTGCTTTACTAGAGTAGACATCTGACTGTAGTACTTTACTAGAGTAGACATCTGACTGTAGAGCTTTACTAGAGTAGACATCTGACTGTAGTGCTTTACTAGAGTAGACATCTGACTGTAGCGCTTTACTAGAGTAGACATCTGACTGTAGAGCTTTACTAGAGTAGACATCTGACTGTAGTGCTTTACTAGAGTAGACATCTGACTGTAGTGCTTTACTAGAGTAGACATCTGACTGTAGCGCTTTACTAGAGCAGACATCTGACTGTAGAGCTTTACTAGAGTAGTCATCTGACTGTAGTGCTTTACTAGAGTAGTCATCTGACTGTAGTACTTTACTAGAGTAGTCATCTGACTGTAGTGCTTTACTAGAGTAGACATCTGACTGTAGCGCTTTACTAGAGTAGACATCTGACTGTAGCGCTTTACTAGAGTAGACATCTGACTGTAGTGCTTTACTAGAGTAGTCATCTGACTGTAGTGCTTTACTAGAGTAGTCATCTGACTGTAGTGCTTTACTAGAGTAGTCATCTGACTGTAGTGCTTTACTAGAGTAGTCATCTGACTGTAGTACTTTACTAGAGTAGTCATCTGACTGTAGTGCTTTACTAGAGTAGACATCTGACTGTAGTGCATCTGACTGTAGTGCTTTACTAGACATTTTTGTACTCTGTCTGCCTCTGGGCATCACTGGTTTAAAAAGCCACGGTGGGAGTGTGTGATCCCCGTTCTCCTGTTTGTGTGTGTGTGTGTGTGTTTGACCTTGTTCCGCTCTGTCCTCAGGTCTGGCGCTGTCTGGTCGCTCTCGGCGTCTCTCGGCTGGACTTCAGAGGCTCGGCTCAGATCCCATCAGCCGTTCTCAACGACGAACAGCCGGAATCTGATTCCTGACCACATGATCCATCCGCTTTTCTTCTGATGTGAGGGACACAGTTCAATCCAAACGTGTTTTTTCTTTATGTTTCCTGACCCCGATGGTTTTATTGATCTGCTGTCGTAGGTCTGGCAGAACTGATAGTGTGGATCTGCTGAAATAAGTTATTTACTGTGACATCTGCCGAGATTTATGTTTATAATGATTAATTACAGACACGGAAGCGTCTGTGAAGACGGGCAGATGATTTAAAGGATCTTAAGCGCTTGATGTTTTTGATAATATGAATAAACCAATGAAGCGTTTTATGACCTGTGGGAATATTCTCAGTTTTAAGTAAAAATCAAAGAAGAATAAGTGTTTATTTTATTGAAGGAACGGCACACAGCTCACGGTCTGCCGTCCATCTTTAAATTATTCTGGACACGCTGTGCCCAACACTGACAATCCATCAATAAATTATTCATCCATCGTCATCTTAATCAAGTCATTTTGCATCCATGCAGTTTTGTTCCAGTTCATAGATTTGTATTGTGCGTGACCTTTAACCTTGTTTGGTCATCAGATTGTGTGACAGCGAGGCGAACCGGTTTCTGACTGACCTATACTGACCCTTTTCAGAAACCTTTGCAGAAGCCACAGAAGTGCCTTTAAATCAATTCGACAAACGGCTTCTTTTCTAAAGTCTTGATCTTCTGACGTTTCTTCTCATGTGTGTTTGTTCTGAAAGAGTCTTTGTGTTTCTCTCGTAATAACGCAGATACTTCTGCTAGTTTTACACACATTCCATGCTTTGAAACATGAAAATGAAAGAATGTCTGAGATGTATTTATGTCTGATGATCCTGATGTTCATTACTCACTGTACTGACAAACCAATAAAAGGCCAAACGCCACCAGCCTGAAGTTTTACTGTGTGTGTGTGTGTGTGTGTGTGTGTGTGTGTGTGTATGTGTGCGTGCGTGCGCACCAATAAAAAGGCCAAACGTCACCAGCCTGAAGTTTTACTGAAGCAGATCTGTGTGCTGGGTTTCCGCCGGTCTTCATTTGAAACAGAACTGACTGTATAATGCAGAAAGACACGGGATTGGCCAACACTTGTCTGAATAAATCAACAGCAGGTCCGTCTCTTAAAGGGCCAGTTCTCCATTAATGAGAGTCCTGGGATCATTTCCTCCCTAATGTCACTCAAACCCGTCAGACTTTCCTTCCTCATATAAAGCCATGGAGTCTCTTCAGAACATCTGGAATAATCCGCTCGATCCGTACGGATCCGTTTCTCTTTATGAGCTTCTGAAGCCTCAGTGGAAGTTGCTTAGCCTGTCAATGGAGGACAGAAATCTGTCCATTTATTACAAATATCTTCATCTGTGTTCAGAAGATGAGCGCGAGTCCGGCACATTTAATCTGACCGTTAAAGCAGAGGCCAGAAACATGAACACAATAAACTATACATCAGATTTCATAAGGCTGTGCATTAAATCACATGCGCTGCAGAAATGAGGATCTTCCTCAGGATTTCTGTTCTCCAGCTCAAACTCAGAACATCCTTAAATCAAGATTCATTAACGACAGCAAAGGGAAGAAATCAAGTCTTGTGTTCTGAGGAACTGAACAAATGAAGAGAGTTTGAGCTTAAAACAAGAGCAAATATCAGCATTGGGTCTGAACATAATTGAAATTAAATGATTGAAATCTTGTTTCTTGTTTCCGTCCCAATCAGAAATAGGATTATTTTTCTCACCCCATTGGCAGATCATTTTGCCTGTTTTAAGCAAAAACTCACTTCATTTAGATTTTATTTTTAACAAAACAAGAGAAAATATCTTATTTCGTTTCACTGATCTAGTGAATGCATCTTGATTTAAGAATATTTAGATATTTAGACTGAAAACAAGACAAAAGTAAGATGAGCATTATTTTGTAGTGTGTCATATGAAGTCACTGTAAGAGTCATCTAAAATCATCAGCGAGATCTGTTTGACGTCGGTGTGTTTGTCTCTCAGATGTCAGTGTATGAACGCTTTAATAACACGAGGACGTGACAGGACGTTCTGTTCATGATGTCACGATGACCGCTCAAAACATCAGTCATGCGCACAGGATGTTCATATCACAGATAAACCTGGGCTAGCACAGATATTCACCCTCTTCAGCTCAACAACACACACTTCATACTATACGTATGCTTTAAAAGACACTTAAAGCGTTAGTTCAGCCTGTAATGTAAATAGTGTGATTAATTCCTCCTGTGGTTGGCCAGCCGTCAGACCTCCGCTCATCTTCACACACAGATGAAGATATTAGTGTTGAAATCCGATGGCTCAGAAAGGCCTTCATTGACACCAATGTCATTTCCTCTCTCAAGACCCATAAAGGCACTAAAGACGTCGTTACAAAGCCCATCTCACTACAGCGGCTCTACAATCATTGATGAAGAGGCCAGAATAGAGTTAGTGCGGGAAAAACACTAAATAACGACTTATATAGAGATGGCCGATTTCAGAACAAAGCTTCGAACCGTTATGAGTCAGTGAATCGATTCATGATTCGAACCGTTATGAGTCAGTGAATCGATTCATGATTCGAACCGTTATGAGTCAGTGAATCGACTCATGATTCGAACCGTTATGAGTCAGTGAATCGATTCAGATCAGATAAATATAATATCTTCATCTGTGTGTGAAGATGAGCGGAGGTCTGACGGCTGGCCAACCACAGGAGGAATTAATCACACCATTTACATTTCTGGCTGAACTAACGCTTTAAATGCATGTTAAAAGTATTAAATGGTTGACAAGTGACACGCTTTTACAGTTACTAAAATACCCCGAGATTTCTATTTAAACTGGTCATGTATCTAAATATATTTGTAATTACACATTTGTAAGGAAGTTGCAATGTAAAAAGTACTTCTTATAAAATGGTAAGCTAGTACTTTAGTAAACCCAGAGCTGTAGAAGCGGAGACCGACTCATGATCAACGCTTCACATCTAAGCCTATTAGTCGTCATGGAGGTTAATGGATGTCCCTGAGGACACGACCAGCACTTTAATGGCAGATTTGGGTTTTATCCGTGCGTGCGTGTGTGTGTGTGTGTGTGTGTGTTCAGGTTTCAGTTAGTTAGCAGATGTGAGATTAACTTATGAGAGCAGGTGCTAATGGGAAGGGAATGTTCTGGCAAAGTTCTCTCAAAGCGATGAGTAGAGGAACATTCATGGAAACCTTTTCTGAAACATTTAGTTGGATGGTTATCTTTATTGTTTTTTAACTGTTACTAGTTTCAGAAGTGGTGTTCCCATAATGTTAGAATGATAAAATGTTCCCATAACGTTCAGAGAACATTCAGAAATAACGCTTTCATAACGCAATGGGAACATTAGCAAAACATTTTAGAGCATGTCTCAGAGTTATCTGCTAGACTTTTTCGGACAATTACGAGTTTGAATCTCACAATTCTAAGGAGTAAAGTAATTCTGATGACATTCTCAAGTCATTCTGACTTTTTTTCTCACAATATCTAAATAATATTGGCTAAACTCAGGAAAGATCTTGTTTATTGTTAGTTGCTGTGGTTTCTAATGGAGGTACACCTGTTCCCTGTTCTGTTAATGGTCTGTCCTCCATCTTATGCCTCCTTCCAGGCAACTTGTAACCCTTATTTTTCCAACTTTCTACCTGTTAAACTGCACTGGAATGGCATTTAAAGGGTTAGTTCAGCCGAATAATGAGATGTCTGTCATTAACTCCTCTCCCTAATGTCGCTCCACACCCGTAAGACCTCCGTTCATCTTCACACACAGTTTAAGATATTTTATATTTAGTCCGAGAGCGTATGCAAGTGTATGCACACCAGTGGCGATTTCTTTAAGACTGCAAGGGAAGCTCGGCTTCCCTTATAATGTCACAAAATTAATGGTCAAATATGTACTATTATATTAACATTGTATTGACTAAAATGCGTTAGAAAACGTTCATCTCAAAGACGAGTTCGTTCAGAATCAGTTACATATAGCAGGTCGGCTGACTCGATTTCCTTCTCATACATTCCCGCAGTGTCACAGCTCCCTATTGAAGCCCAGCGTCCATTGACTTCAATGGGGCTCAGGGTTGCCAGGTTTTCGCAACAAAACCAGCCCAATGGCCAATCAAAAATAGCCCAAAAGTAGCCCAATACCAAAAAATATTTTTTCAAAAAATGTATTTCCATATTTTGACCATTTCCCAGATTTAGGAGGCATGGTGTCTCTCAGAATGCCGCATCCGATTAAAAACGTAATGCAGAAATACAACTCCAGTGGAAGTGAACCACAAACTTGTGAAATTCATTTCAAATTAAAAATAATGTAAAATAAACATTGCAAGATATTCCTCATTAAATGTTAATTTATAGAAAATTCTTCTGTGTATGACATTTATTTTTTAAATTATTATTTACCAACAACAACCCTGGAGAGCACGCATTCGGTTACCATGGAAACGACAGCCGGTGCGCGCCGCAGCACACACACACACACACACACACACATTAGCGAACAAGCCCAGCAGTGCCACTGTACCTCACAAAGTGTGCGCTTATCAGCACAGTTATGCTGATACGATATTGCTTATGTCATCATCCTAGAATCCTTGTTATCATTGGTGGAATATGAATTGGCTAAAGTAAAATATTTATTTCAACACAACCATTTCAGCTAAATATAACTGATGCAATATGTTAAACCTTTAACCCGCGGAATAAAAAATCAACCCGCGGCAAGCGGTTAAAAGTAGCCCAATTCCGCGGGAAAACCGCGGACTTGGCAACACTGATGGGGCTGCTTTGAACGGTTTTTTTCAGCGCTTCGAAACTAGACGGTCATTGGATAAACGCTGCGATTATGTCCCGCCCACGGACGCTCAGCGTCTCTGGGAGTGAATGGGGAGTGGGCTGGCCCGGACTCCGAGCTTCTGCGTGATGATTGGAGGGTCTGCATCTCCTTTTGACTGACAGCGATTCTGTACTATAAGGAATCACTGAAGCTATTCGCGCTCAGTCCCATCGCGGATTTCTCAAGTTCAGTCGAAATAAAAACTGCTGCAAACTATTTCTTTGATATTTGCTTGGCGAAATTGCTTGATTTTCACCATACATTTCACACAATTATACACCACATTCCTTGTTTCAGTTTTACAGAGTTTAATATTTTTTTTAGATCGTTCATTCATTCACAGGGTAAAAGACCATTTTCTTGAAAAGGAATATAGGGCAGAATTTACTTTAAAATAAATAAGACAATTGGCCGAAAATGAGCTTCCCCTCTCTGACAGACCAGTAGCCGCCACTGATGCACACTATACTGTCCATGTCCAGAAAGGGAATAAAAACATCATCACAGTAGACCATATGAGACATCAGTGGGTTAATTAGAGTCTCTTGAAGCATCCAAAATACATTTGGGTCCAAAAATAACAAAAACTACGACTTTATTCAGCATTGGCTTGTCTTCCGCGTTTGTGTTCAATCCTCAAATAAAGATTCAAACGGACCCATATCCGACACAGCAAAATTTGCGGGTCGACCCGTGCAGGACTCTGCCTTGGCGATACAAATGATAGTAAATGAGCATAAGGACTGTACGGTCCGCTATGGTTTGTTACATCTAGCTACCGCAATTCCTCACGCTCAGGAAGTTTGGCGTGACTTCAACTGGAATGCTACAAAGTTGTGCTATAAACGGATAAATATAGATTAAAGATGCTTATCCTGCGGTTCAGCCGCGGTCTCAGAAGATGCATTCACAATGTCATGATGTAAAGAACACAACATCTGTACTGCAAACCCCTCTGTGTTGCAGCTTTTGCTTCTGTTTTGGTTTATGCCTACCAACGCAACATCACTGGCATAGAAACTGATGCAAAAAAATCTGGAAAACAAAGGAACTACATGGACACAAATCATGATCGGTTGCGATAAACCGTGTGGACGTCAGTCATTTTAGATCAGAACGCCAAATAATTGGATTTAAACTGACAGTGTGGAGTATAGCCAGCCTAGAAATCTAGATGCGCCCTAGCGGCAGCAAATCTAATCCGCTGCGAGTGTCGTCTAGCAAGTCTCAATACACTTCTGAGCTGTAAACGCCAAACTCTGGTCAGGCCAATCAGATCGTGTTTAGAGTCGGTGGGCGGGGCTTAACATAATGACGGTTGGGCTTGCGTGCTTCTAGTAAGCACAGAAGCTGGCGAACGGCGGTCTGTCGAATCAGCTTTAGCCGTGACTCTGGAAGACTTGAGTTCAGCTTTTCTCTGAGAAAAGAACAAAGAACGGCACTGAAGTCATTCTGAAGAAGGGAAGATGTGTTCGAGTTTAGCCGACCGGATACGGCGAATGTTTAATCTGTAAGCTCCGCTTCAACTTCGTTGCTCTGGTTGGTTGTAGCGCTATCCTATCGCGTGCAGAGGGAGTTTGACAGACAGCCGTTTATCCGCCCCTCAGATTGAGCCGCCAATGGGGAGTTTCCAGACCAAACATCTGGATGTGGCTCCGGCTTGTCAGGCTAAAGTAGAGCGCCACTGAGGATGTGCTTTACCCAGTCCTTGCACATTTTTTTGAAGAATAGGAAAGGATAATTCCTTAAAGTAAATTCTCAATAAACCGTCTCCGGCGAGCTGACTCCGATCTTTCAAATATTCATATTTTTGTGTAATCGACGCGCCGTCCTAAATGAACCCGTCTCTTGCGGGATACCTTAAACTTCTGAATATCCCGATCTAATCTGACCTCTGACCTGTGCGGTGTCCAGAATAATAATCTTTCGCTGTGTGTTAATAGGCCAGAGGAGAACTGAGTCTGGTTTCTCTAAGGTTTATTTTTCTCCATCATGCCCTGATGGAGTTTCGGTTCCTTTGGTCGCCTTTGGCTGTTGCTGGTGCCAGACGGGCCGGTCTGTGTATTTCACAATCTGCTCAGTTACTGAGATTTACACACACAACCATTTCTAGGGTTTATAAAGAATGGTGTGAAAAGGGAAGAGCATCCAGTCTGCAGCAGTCCTGTGGGAGAAAATGCCTTGTTGATGCTCGAGGTCAGAGGAGAATGGCCCGACTGATTCAAGCTGATAGAAGAGCAACTTTGACTGAAATAACCACTCGTTACAACCGAGGTATGCAGCAAAGCATCGTTTAAATGCCACGGCCTACCTGAGCATTGTTTCTGACCATGTCCATCCCTTTATGACCACCATGTCCCCATCCTCTGATGGCTACTTCCAGCAGGATAATGCACCATGTCACAAAGCTCCAATCATTTCAAACTGGTTTCTTGAACATGCCAATGAGTTGACTGAACTAAAATGGCCGCCACAGTCTCCAGATCTCAGCCCAATAGAGCATCTTTGGGATGTGGTGGAACGGGAGCTTCGTGCCCTGGATGTGCATCCCACAAATCTCCATCAACTGCAAGATGCTCTCCTATCAATATGGGCCGACATTTCTAAAGAATGCTTTCAGCAGCTTGTTGATCAATGCCACGGAGAATTAAGGCAGTTCTGAAGGAGAAAGGGTCAAACACAGGATTAGTGTGTGTTCCTAATAATCCTTTAGGGGAGTGGATGTCGTTATTTAGTGTTTTTGCGCACTAACTCTATTCTGGCCTCTTCATCAATGATTGTAGAGCCGCTGTAGTGAGATGGGCTTTGTAACGACGTCTTTAGTGCCTTTATGGGTCTTGAGAGAGGAAATGACATTGGTGTCAATGAAGGCCTTTCTGAGCCATCGGATTTCAACACTAATATCTTCATCTGTGTGTGAAGATGAGCGGAGGTCTGACGGCTGGCCAACCACAGGAGGAATTAATCACACTATTTACATTTCTGGCTGAACTAACGCTTTAAGGGGTTAATGAACTGATTTTGGCATGTCGTCATTGGTTAATGAGAAAGGGCTGGCCGGTGTATTGGGAGAGTGTGTGCTTGCTGATGTGTTAGAGCTTTAATAAGCATGTTCTTCCCTGAGCTCCTCTGGGATCCATCACTCAGACCATCAGTAAATCCTCCGAATCACAGATGGGCCGTCAGTGTCTCATCAGTCTCTGGAGTCTCACACTCACCGTATATAAGGATAAAGTTGCCACGTCTGTTCCGAAGCTCAGCCGGATCGGCTCCACATACACCATAACACCAGTGCAGACACACATGAGCAGAGAATAAACTGGTCAGACTGGGAATGGATGCAGGAGTGTGGCTGGTGATGGGCGTGCTGTTGGTGATGGCTGATATGAGCCAGTCCATCGCTAAAGATGACGAGCTGGAGCAGAGCCAATCACACGAGGAGAACAGGCTGGAGAGCCGAGGGGTAAGAGACGCACCGCCAAACATGGGAGCCAATGGGGAGAGAGAAATAATCTTATTTCTGTTCGGGACGGAAACAAGAAACAAGATTTCAATCAGAAATCAGATTATTTCTCTCACCCCATTGGCAGATCATTTTGCCTGTTTTAAGCAAAAACTCACTTCAGTTAGATTTTATTTTCAACAAAACAAGAAAAATATCTGATGTCGTTTTACTGATCTAGTAAATGCATCTTGATTTAATAACTGTTAGATATTTAGACTAGAGACAAGACAAGATGAGTGAGTAAGAAGAGCATGTTTTGCAGTGCAGCTTTTTTCTGTTCCAGTATATTTTCGATTTCTACTGTGTGTGTGTGAAGAACAGAGAGGATGATGACGGTCATTGATGATGGTGATGATGGTGATGATGATGGTGATGATGATGATGAAGATGATGATGATGATGGTGATGATGGTGATGATGATGGTGATGATGATGAAGAAGATGATGATGAGGATGAAGATGATGATGATGATTTCTGTCATTGATGTGTCTCAGGCCACTGAGGAGCAGATGGATCATCTTCTGGAGGATCGTCTTCTGGCGGAGATGTTGCGATCTTTACTCCACGGCTCTCAGAGATACGAACGCAACCCTTCAGTTCTGCATCAGCCCCAGCGGTGCGTATATTCAGCCGCTCCCTGCTCATCATAATCCTCAATAACCGCCTTAACCCTTAAATGCATTTCCCCAAACCTTCTACAGGTCTTTCGGGTCGTCGGTGACCAAGATCTATATTAAACATGGATAGATCTCCACCTGTCGTGATAATATAAAACTCCTGGGCCCGTATTCATAACGAATCTTAATGCAAAGAGCAGCTCCTAGTGACAAAATTCTAAGAAATTTCTTAGAAATGGGGGCGTTTACTCTTAAAATTAACTAAAAAATCCTAGTAAAGAAAAAAGTAATTCAGAAAGCATCTTAACCCTTAAGAGGTCTTAAGGTCGGATTAGGAGCACAGACGAGGCTGAAGAGTTTCTTTAGCAGCGGAGAAAATGGCAGAAAGACAAAGAAGGAGAAGAAATATGTTGCAGACGATGGATGACGGTGAGTTAATAAGACGCTATAGATTAGATCGTGCAGGGATCATGTTTGTGACGGATCTTATTAGAGACACATCTCCGACAGCGCAGGAAGGCCAAAGCGCCAGAAATGAAAGTAATCGCTATATTACGATGTTTGGTGACTGGGAGAATGCCACAATACAGCAGAGTGAGAGAGAACGGTAAAATAGAACAATTTGCGCTTGTCATTTCAAAGTGAAGGCTTAGAATAGACCCTATACTTAAAAGCACTCCTTTTCCCTCTTTTTGGACAACCAACCAATCACGGTCTTCAAAAGACTGTGTCATACTCGCAACGGGGTCAGCCCCGCCTCTTCACGCAGATAATAGTGTTTGTAGTGTCCTCGCTCAGAGTTGCTCTCAGATCGGTCCTGAATAGCTCTTACGCTAAGACTCCTACGTAAAAGTTTTTAAGCTAAGTTAGGAGTTTTCTCAGAGGACTCGTAGAATCTTTATGAATACGGGCCCTGGTGTTAGAGTAACAATCACAGAAGAATAAAATAAAGCATATTCCGTGACCTTTTGGAGCTTGTAAGGGTTGAGTTTGAGCAGATGTTTAATCCCATCATCATCTGTCCTCATCAGAGCTCATTCAGCTTCTGCTCATATTCTCCATCTCACGCATATTCTCCAAACTCAACTTTAACGTCTTCATAATCAATATTTCGTTCTCTGACAGCTTCTGGAGCACATCCATCATCAGAGACAGTGACAGGAATATCTGATTGTGTTCAGTTCTCGCTCTCTGCAGTAAATCACTGAGACTTTTCGACTTTAGCAGATTATAATTATTATGGTTTTGTTTTCTGCCTGCAGTGACTATGAGTGAAACGTCACTTCATCATATCAGACACCGACACCTTGTAATAAATAAACGTGAATTGCACTCGGACTAAATATAAAATATCTTAAACTGTGTGTGAAGATGAGCGGAGGTCTTACGGGTGTGGAGCGACATTAGGGAGAGGAGTTAATGACAGACATCTCATTATTCGGCTGAATTAACCCTTTAATGAGACAGACATGGCTGACCTTTCTTCTCCTGCTTCCCAGCTTTGGTCGCGGGGCTCGGAGTGGCTTGTCCACGGAGGACAGGATTCAGTCTCGGGACTGGGAGACGGTTCCTGGACAGATATGGAGCATGGCTGTGCCACAGAGATTCGGCAAAAAATGACAACACAAAAGCGTTGATGAAATTTGAGTGATGTCTTCTGAACATTGCATAAGTAGGACGGAGAATTATTTGATCACATCTACACTGCAGAGAATGCTCTTCTTACTCAGTCACTGAAATCTTGTTTCTTGTTTCCGTCCCAATCAGAAATAAGATTATTTTTCTCACCCCATTGGCAGATCATTTTGCCTGTTTTAAGCAAAAACTCTCTTCATTTAGATTTTATTTTCAACAAAACAAGAAAAAATATCTCATGTCGTTTTACTGATCTAGTAAATGCATCTTGATTTAAGAATATTTAGATATTTAGACTGGAAACGAGACAGAATGACTGAATAAGAAGAGCATGTTATGCAGTGCATCTCATTCATTTTTGTCATCTACAGTCCAAAATAAACTGTCAGCTCTTCTTTGCATTTCATCAAATAAGTGGAAATGATTCTAACACATCAAAACAATATTTAATTGTAGTTTAATAAGTTCTGAACGAGTGTGAGGTTATATTGTGATTATTAATCCATATTAATTCATTCATAATCACAGATTGTGTTGTGTGTTGTATTTTCTGTGTATAAATGATCAGCTCTGCTTGTTGAGAGAGAGATCTAGTGGTTCTTGTTCTTGACTCTCACTGGCTGAGCTTTTGATTCATTTTAGGCAATGCAAGTAATTGTAATAATAAAGGAAAATGAATAGATCAAGCTCTATTTCGTCTGTACGCGTTCACTTCAACGCATGATAACCTCATTTAAGTATTGTGTTAAATAAACAGCAATATAGCATATTATTACTCAAATCATGTTTTAAGAAATCATCATAAACTAAGTATCATTTGAAAGCTTAAATTCTGAAAAATCATCCGGTTTTGCATTATACTTGCGGAACTAACACAATACATTAAACCTGTAATATTGAGTTAAAACATACAGGCTATAAAACACATTCTGTGAAAGGTTATCACATTTCTTCGAGATTTAAATCGCGCGGGTTTTTCGATCAGAGGCTGCAGTGTTGCTGATGTTTTAATGTGAGTGACGACAGCGCCTGAAGTGTTGCCCGTTCCAAAATGGCGGGTGTGTCGACGTGTCTGGAGCGGTCGAATGAGGCCACTGCGCATGCGCATCTATGGTCAGTCACTGCGCCAAGTCGGTCAGTAGAGGGCGCTCACACACCGCCTGATAGGCTGCTCATCTGGACACACGTGTCTGGGCTGTTGGGTAATGATTGAGCCAAGTCTTATTATTCCTGAAACTTCACAAAGTATAAGGAAATACAGCACTCGAAAAAATTAAGAGACTTAACATTGAGCTGTATATTCACTCATATGAGAACAGTTACACATTGCATTCAATGTAATCATTTACTATTCCATGGGATTCAAACCCTTGTCCCCTCAGAAGGGCAGCACATGGGAAATATTTTGCTCCTATTGTTTGGCATTAAAAAGTGACGGTAACTCTTTATTTTACCGTGTCCTTGTTACACATTACATGTAGCCTACTTACCATAGTAATAACAGTACATTATGTATAATTACATGCAACTAACCTTCAACCAAACCCTAACCCTATAAGTACGTTATTAATAAAATTAATAACATATATAATTACACTGTAACAATAACACCTTAATACAAAGTGTATAACCAATCTTATCTACTTGATAGTAATAGGAAAATGAGATATGTCCGAGTCTATTAATGGTGTCTTAATTTTATTGTACAAATCTATAATTGTTTAGTTTGAGTGTGAAGCAAAAAAAGTAACAGCTCACCGTTATGGGGATCAGTGTTGCCTTCGGTTGGGCTGCGATGCAACAGGAAATCATTCGGTTTCAAAAGAAGGGAAATATTGCATAGGTTTTTCTAAAAGTTGACCTAATTTCTGACGAAATCGTTAAAGATGAGGGGTTTGCTCAAACCAATGTCGTTTACAATACTATTGCTAACACTTAATTCATAAACACCTTTAGAAAGTTTTAATTGTGTTGATATAATCCCTCTATATTTTGTAATTGAACAGATATTCAGCATTAAAACAGCTTACTAAATCAAGAGTACATCTAAAGTAAAGTAGGCTACTTGGTTCTTTTTTTAGCTAAGCATTTGCCATAGCCCTATATTGCTCTTTCAATGTACTTGTTTTTAAGGCAATCGGTTTGCACGCCTTTTTTAAGTAGGCCAAATTGAACTAATCGGATTTTACAGTAAAAAAAAAAGAGTACTGTAATCTAATAGTTATCACCAATCATCAAACATACGAAGAGACCACAGCTCTCAAAGCGATCAATCCCCGATCTCGGTTTGTGTAATAAACCGAATCTCCTCACCTGCAGTATTTCATTAACTGTAAACTCTGATTTCACGGTGACTTTAAAGATATTATATATTACATCTTTCAGCATTAGATCAAACAACATTTAGCTAGGCCAATCATGATCAAATTAACTCAATAATTAAGAATTCATGTCATTTCAAAACCCGAGGAACACCAGATAGTCATACATGTAAGTAAAATCTTTATTATTCTTTGATTGGGTGAAAATAGCAAATCACATTGTTTATATTTTCACCAAACTATTAATTCAAAAGAAAGCGTTTGATGCGCATTGTGAAACACGACGAGTAATAATAACTATAATAATATACTTAATGTGTTATCTCAAAGCACTTTACAAGAATACAGTAAATATAATGGTATTATAAAAGTGGCTGTTTAAGGACTTTGTGTTCCGTGTTTGTGAGCTTTTAAACTCCATTCCTGTAAGAGGGCGTACACTCCCTAAACCGGTGGAATCGCTCTCTTTCTACCTGAACACTCATTTAACAGCATAAACAAACCTTAGAGGTCAAATAGAGTAATAATCTTTCCTACAGGGAAATAATAAAGTGTTTTTATACTGTAAACGGTTTATGAGGCGCGATGGCGGTTTCGAGGAAGGAAATGGGCGTGTCTCCACGGGCTAGCCGGGATGACGCAAGTCTCGCGATATTTGGTGTTCTGATATAATCCACTCGTTCTCTCTCGCCCTCTCGTTCGTCCTCAGTGAAGGATAACGACACGACGCGCTCATTCAGCGGCTAAAACAGGCCACCGACACCGAGACACCTTCACCCACAGCGGCTAAAACCGGACACAGACACCCTCCTCATCCACAGCGCGACACTTTCCGCGGAACCGGAGTACTCTCGCTCGGACATCAGTGAGGTCAGTAATGCTCTCATCAAAGAGTCGCGGCTTCATGACGGACGCGTCTCATCGGTCGCGTCGCGTCGAGCGTCTGTACGATCTTTAATCTCCGCTGACCGTCAGACTTCGCTTAATTAT
Organism: Pseudorasbora parva; assembly: GCF_024679245.1. Lineage (NCBI taxonomy): Eukaryota > Metazoa > Chordata > Actinopteri > Cypriniformes > Gobionidae > Pseudorasbora > Pseudorasbora parva. The sequence continues at coordinate 710,971 of NC_090193.1, read as the reverse complement.
CTTTAAATCAGTCAGAGCATTCTTTATTATCTTTAAATCAGTCAGAGCCTTCACTTTAGTGCGAGGTTATCTGTAAATCTTATCTAAGTGTTATTTCATGACGTGTTTGACAACTGCTCCAATAACAAACAAGAACATTCAGTGATTAAGATTAACAATTAGACACATTTAGTCATTATATACATACACACACACACACACACACACACACACACTCTCGGTCACACACTCTCGGTCACACAGACACATACCTCTTCACACGGTCATGTGAGACACACACTCTCTCTCTCTCAAACACACACACACACACACACACACACACACACACACACACACACACACACACACACACACACACACACACACACACACACTCTAGCACAGACTCTCTTGCTTACACTCACAAAAACACACACTCTCTCGCTGTCAAAAACACACTCCCTCTCACACATACTCACTCAATCTCTCTCAAACAAATTCTCACTCACTCAAACACACACACACACACACACACACACACACACACACACACACACACACACACACACACAGATCATAATGAGTCACCAGACCGGCTTTCATTGGCCTGAATGAGGAAGTCGTCCGGTATTCACCTGTAAGTGTGTGTGTGTGTGAGGGTCAGATTACTGTAGTGTGAGGTGAGTTCAGTGTGAGACGTGCTGGTGTTCACGTGACGGCTCCAGACACTCACACACTCGTGACCTCTGAGCCGTGGCTGATCCGTGTGTGTGTGTGTGTGTGTGTGTTCTCCCTCAGCATGGACGCCCTCTTCCGCTGCCCGTTCCTGTCCCGTGTCCCTCAGGGCTTCCTGCAGCAGGCTCGGTCCTCTTTGGTGGCGTACGCTGTGAAGTGTCCCGTCATGATGGAGCTCGCCTCAGGGCCACAGAGCCTCCGCCCGCTCAGCTCCACCGCATCCAGCCTGCAGAAGAACACCACCCCGGCCGGAGACGGTCAGTCTGTGTGTTAGAGTGTGTGTGTGTGTGTGTGTGTGTGTGTGTGAGAGAGAGTGAGTGTGTGTAAGAGAGTGTGTGTGTGTGTGTCTCACTGAAGATGTCCCTGTGCCCTCTGCTGTAGCAGTGCCCGTGGGTCCTGAGGGTCACTCCGCGCCCCCAGCGGCCGCCTCCAGATGCCCGTTCCTGGCCGCAGAGATGCAGAACCGTGGGGTGGTCCGGCAGGCCAGCATGGCTCTCCAAGAGGACGTCTCTGAGGTCCGCACCGTCTGCAAAGGTGTGTGTGTGCTTAAAATGATCATCACCACTACTGGGTGGAGCAACGTTTTACAGTTATCAATGCTTCAAAATCTAACACGGAGTTCATTAATGTAATTTAAAGTCATCAAAACGGCTCCAGAAGTCAGACAGTCAGAAATACAGATTAAACCAGCAACCCGGAGCCAGTATGGCCAGAGACTACTACGGTTCCTCAGCGTCTCAGAGTGCACACGAGAACACTAAAATAAATCAACGACTGGATATTATGTTCAGTACATCCGTGATAATCTGCTGCTTAAATATTTCATTTAATGTGAAGTTGAATTGCTTTGCTTGTTAAGATAATGCAAGAAAAATGTTCATAAAGCTTAAAGCTTCTGGTGACAGGAGCCTGAGCTCTTCAGTCAAACCCCTGCGAGAGTGAATATCAGATCATTGTAGAGTACAGGACAGGACGGGGCGACTATTCCTCAGGTTAATGCAGAACATCTGTGTTAATATGGCCCAAAATAAGTGGGGAAAACGCTTTTTTTTGCATGTGTTTCACACATCATAACCTGATTATGACCTCCCTCTCACACTAGAGTGTGTCCCACGTTAAGGCCTTGAGTTTGAGGCTATTGGACCGAGAAAGGCCTTGAGTTTGAGGCTATTGGACCGAGAAAGGCCTTGAGTTTGAGGCTATTGGACCGAGAAAGGCCTTGAGTTTGAGGCTATTGGACAGAGAAAGGCCTTGAGTTTGAGGCTATTGGACCGAGAAAGGCCTTGAGTTTGAGGCTATTGGACAGAGAAAGGCCTTGAGTTTGAGGCTATTGGACAGAGAAAGGCCTTGAGTTTGAGGCTATTGGACAGAGAAAGGCCTTGAGTTTGAGGCTATTGGACCGAGAAAGGCCTTGAGTTTGAGGCTATTGGACAGAGAAAGGCCTTGAGTTTGAAGTTAACCGACCCTCCCTACTATACAGCTGCTGGTCATATAATTAGAATATCATCAAAAAGTTGATTTGTTTCACTAATTCCATTCAAAAAGTGAAATTTGTATATTATATTCATTCATTACACACCAACGGATATATTTCAAATGTTTATTTCTTTTAAATTTGATGATTATATCTAAGGAAAATCCCAAATTAAGTATTTCAGAAAATTCTAATATTACTAAAGACCAATACAAAGAAAGGATCTTTAGAAATCTTGGCCAGCTGAACAGTCTGAGCATGTCCAGCTCTCAGTGCTCAGTTGTGTCTCCTTTATCCTGAATTACGGCAGCGATGCGGCGTGGCCTGGAGTCGATCCGTCTGTGGCTCCGCTCAGGTGTTATGTGTGGACTCTGTACCTCTCCTCTCTTCCTCCAGACTCTGGGACCCTGATTCCCAAAGGAAATACAAAATTTACTTTCATCAGAGAGCATAACTTTGGACCACTCAGCTGCCCTTTTAGTCTTTAGCCCACGTGAGACGCTTCAAGACGTGAGACGTAGTCCACGTGAGACGTTGTTCAAGAGTGGCTTGACACAAGGAGTGCGAAGCTCAAACCCGTGTCCTGCAAACGTCTGTGCGCAGCGGTTCTTAAAGCACTGACTCCAGCTGCAGTCCACTCTTGGTGAATCTCCTCCTCATTTTTGAATGGGTTTTGTTTCACACTCCTCTCCAGGGTGCGGTTATCCGTATTTCTTGTACACTTTTTTCTAGCACATCTTTTCCTTCCCTTCGTCTTTTGGAGAACTGTCGAGTCAGCAGTGATAGTGTCGCCGACAGAACTAGACTGAGAGGCCATTTAAAGGCCTTTACTGGTGTTTGAGTTAATGAGCTGATTAGAGCGGCTCTAGGAGTCTTCAATATTCAACCTTTTCATAATATTCTAATTTTCTAAGATATTGAATTTGGGATTTTACTTAGTTGTCAGTTACAATCATCAAATAATTAAAAGAAATAAACATTTGAAATATATCAGTCGAATGAATATAATATACAAGTTTCACTTGAATGGAATTAGTGAAATAAATCTTTTTATTGAGGATATTTTAATTATATGACCCGCACTTGTAATTGTGAGGGTTTTCATTTTATTACCCCTGTGTTTGTCAGATGTGCTGTAATTTGCACTGTGACGTGAGTGTTTTACCGTAGACGTTGACCTGAGAGGATGATGAGCTCTAGACGTGTCTCTGTCGTGTTTTGCAGACGTCTCCGAGTCTCAGCTAAAGGACACTCAGATGGGAGGAAGCCTCATGAAGAGGCTGATGAAGCAGCGTCCTGCCAGGGTCTCTCATCTGCTGCAGGAGAACATGCCTAAAAGTACACGCTCACACACACTGCAGAAAATGCTTTTCTTATTATTTTTGTCTTGTTTCGAGTCAAAACATCTAAAAATTGCTTTGGGGAAAAATAACTCAAAATGAAGAGAGTTTTTGCTTAAAATAAGATAAATAATCTGCCAATGGGGTGAGAAAAATAATCTTGTTTCTGTTGAATTAAGATTATTTTTCTCACCCCATTGGCAGATTATTTATCTTATTTTAAGCAAAAAACTCACTCCCCCAAAACAAGACAATTACTTTTTCTTGTCTAGTAAATGTTTCTTAATGTAAGAATATTTCGATATTTTGACTAGAAACAAGACAGAAACACTGAGTAAGAAGAGCATATATTCCAGTGCACTTCTGCCCTGCCCGGCTGTAAACCACTTCCTGTTTTAATAAATGCAGTTCTTCTCTTGCAGTGGTGTCCAACTTCCGCTATGACGAGTTCTTCGAGAAGAAGATTGAGGAGAAGAAGGACGACCACACGTACCGTGTGTTTAAGACGGTGAATCGCAGAGCCACGGAGTTCCCGATGGCGGACGATTACACCGAGTCCTTGTCCTTCCGCAGAAACGTGTCCGTGTGGTGCAGCAACGACTATCTGGGCATGAGCCGCCACCCGCAGGTGGTGCAGACCATAATGTGAGTCTCACCGTCTGCAGAGTTCGGTTCGGACCAAAAACAAAACATTAGTCCTGGTCCGCTTAGCGTTCACACTGGCATTTTTAACAGCGACCCTAAAGTTACCGAACCAAAGGCGTAGGGATACGGTCACACTGCAGAAAATGCTGTTCTTACTCAGTATTTTTGTCTTGTTTCTAGTCCAAACATCTAACAATTCTTACATTAAGAAACATTTACTGGACAAGTACACATTTTCGTGTTTTGGGGAAAAATAACTCAAAATGAAGAGAGTTTGTGCTTAAAATAAGATCAATAATCTGCCAATGGGGTGAGAAAAATAATCTTGTTTTCTGTTTGAATTAAGATTATTATTCTCACCCCATTGGCAGATTATTTATCTTATTAGTCTGTCTTGCTTGTCTAGTAAATACTTCTTGTTTTAGGAATGTTTAGATGTTTTGACCAGAAACAAGACAAAAATACTGAGGAAGAAGAGCATTTTTTGCAGTGCAAACATGACAAGTGTGAACGCTCCCTCATTCTCTGGTGCTTTTGTGCTGAAATATTCTCTCTCTCGACAGGGACACTTTAGGGAAGCACGGCTCCGGAGCCGGAGGGACTCGGAACATTTCCGGCACGAGTAAGTTCCACGTGGATCTGGAGCACGAGCTGGCCGATCTTCATGGGAAGGACGCCGCCTTGCTCTTCACCTCCTGCTTCGTGGCCAATGACTCCACACTCTTCACGCTGGCCAAAATGCTGCCTGGTAAACACGTTTATATATTTGCACATCACAGTCAAAGGTTTTAGAACAGTTTTACACTGCAAAAAAAGCTTTTCTTAGTATTTTTGTCTTGTTTCCAGTCCAAACATCTAAAAATTGTTACATTAAGAAGCATTTACGAGACGAGCAAAAGTAATCATCTTTATTCATCAGATTTCCTTTCCCTTGTGTTTGCAGGCTGTGAGATCTATTCGGACGCAGGCAACCACGCCTCCATGATTCAGGGCATCAGGAACAGCGGAGCCAAGAAGTTTATCTTCCGGCACAACGACGCCGCACACTTGCGGAAGCTTCTGGAGAAATCAGATCCGTCCACTCCGAAGATCGTGGCGTTCGAGACGGTGCACTCGATGGACGGTCAGTGGGCTGCGAAAAATGCTCTTCTTATTTAGTATTTATTTCTTGTTTTCAGTCTAAATACCTAAATATTCTTAAATCAAGATGCATTTACTAGATCAGCAAAACGACATAAGATATGTGTTCTGGGGGAAAAATCTAAATGAAGAGAGTTTTTGCTTAAAACAGGCAAAATGATCTGCCAGTGGGGTGAGGAGAAATAATCTTATTTCTGATCGGGACGGAAAAAAGAAACAAGATTTCAATCAGAAATCAGATTATTTTTCTCACCCCATTGGCAGATCATTTTGCCTGTTTTAAGCAAAAACTCTCTTCATTTAGATTTTATTTTCAACAAAACAAGAAAAAATATCTCGCGTTGTTTTATTGATCTAGTAAATGCATCTTGATTTAAGATTTGTTAGATATTTGGACTGGAAACGACAATTTGTTACGTAAGAAATGCATTTTTTGAAATTCCAGAAGTTCTGATATTCTGATGTTGTTCTGATGATGTTGTTCTGATATTCTGATGTTGTTCTGATGATGTTGTTCTGATGATGTTGTTCTGGTGTTTCAGGAGCTGTGTGTCCGCTAGAGGAGCTGTGTGACGTGGCTCATGAGTTCGGCGCCATCACGTTTGTGGATGAGGTTCATGCGGTGGGTCTATACGGGCCGAGGGGCGGCGGCATCGGAGACCGAGACGGGGTGATGCGGAAGATGGACATCATCTCCGGCACGCTGGGTGAGTGTCTGACCAAAATAAGGAAATATCACACACCTCTATCGCAATATGCATATCACAGCGGCACGCAGTATCTGAAGGGTTTTAATAGGCTACTTCAACATTGTGAAATGTGTAGGATTAGCAGGTTTACTGTATTATTAGTATTACTAATCCTACAGTAAACCTGCTAATACTACAGTAAACCTGCTAATACTACAGTAAACCTGCTAATACTACAGTAAACCTGCTAATCCTACAGTAAACCTGCTAATACTACAGTAAACCTGCTAATACTACAGTAAACCTGCTAATACTACAGTAAACCTGCTAATACTACAGTAAACCTGCTAATACTACAGTAAACCTGCTAATACTACAGTAAACCTGCTAATACTACAGTTAACCTGTTAATACTACAGTAAACCTGCTAATCCTACAGTAAACCTGCTAATACTACAGTAAACCTGCTAATCCTACAGTAAACCTGCTAATCCTACAGTAAACCTGCTAATCCTACAGTAAACCTGCTAATACTACAGTTAACCTGCTAATCCTACAGTAAACCTGCTAATACTACAGTTAACCTGTTAATACTACAGTAAACCTGCTAATACTACAGTAAACCTGCTAATCCTACAGTAAACCTGCTAATCCTACAGTAAACCTGCTAATACTACAGTAAACCTGCTAATCCTACAGTAAACCTGCTAATACTACAGTAAACCTGCTAATCCTACAGTAAACCTGCTAATACTACAGTAAACCTGCTAATACTACAGTAAACCTGCTAATACTACAGTAAACCTGCTAATACTACAGTAAACCTGGTAATACTACAGTAAACCTGGTAATCCTACAGTAAACCTGGTAATCCTACAGTAAACCTGCTAATCCTACAGTAAACCTGCTAATCCTACAGTAAACCTGGTAATACTACAGTAAACCTGCTAATCCTACAGTAAACCTGCTAATCCTACAGTAAACCTGCTAATCCTACAGTAAACCTGCTAATCCTACAGTAAACCTGCTAATCCTACAGTAAACCTGCTAATCCTACAGTAAACCTGGTAATCCTACAGTAAACCTGGTAATACTACAGTAAACCTGCTAATCCTACAGTAAACCTGGTAATCCTACAGTAAACCTGGTAATACTACAGTAAACCTGCTAATCCTACAGTAAACCTGCTAATACTACAGTAAACCTGCTAATCCTACAGTAAACCTGGTAATACTACAGTAAACCTGCTAATCCTACAGTAAACCTGGTAATCCTACAGTAAACCTGCTAATCCTACAGTAAACCTGGTAATACTACAGTAAACCTGCTAATCCTACAGTAAACCTGGTAATCCTACAGTAAACCTGGTAATACTACAGTAAACCTGCTAATCCTACAGTAAACCTGCTAATACTACAGTAAACCTGCTAATCCTACAGTAAACCTGCTAATACTACAGTAAACCTGCTAATACTACAGTAAACCTGCTAATACTACAGTAAACCTGCTAATACTACAGTAAACCTGCTAATACTACAGTAAACCTGCTAATCCTACAGTAAACCTGGTAATACTACAGTAAACCTGCTAATCCTACAGTAAACCTGGTAATCCTACAGTAAACCTGGTAATCCTACAGTAAACCTGGTAATACTACAGTAAACCTGCTAATCCTACAGTAAACCTGCTAATCCTACAGTAAACCTGCTAATCCTACAGTAAACCTGCTAATCCTACAGTAAACCTGGTAATCCTACAGTAAACCTGGTAATACTACAGTAAACCTGGTAATACTACAGTAAACCTGGTAATACTACAGTAAACCTGCTAATCCTACAGTAAACCTGCTAATACTACAGTAAACCTGGTAATACTACAGTAAACCTGGTAATACTACAGTAAACCTGGTAATACTACAGTAAACCTGGTAATCCTACAGTAAACCTGGTAATACTACAGTAAACCTGGTAATACTACAGTAAACCTGCTAATACTACAGTAAACCTGCTAATACTACAGTAAACCTGCTAATACTACAGTAAACCTGCTAATACTACAGTAAACCTGCTAATAATACTGTAGTAATAATACAGTAAACCTGCTAATCCTACAGTAAACCTGCTAATACTACAGTAAACCTGGTAATCCTACAGTAAACCTGCTAATACTACAGTAAACCTGGTAATCCTACAGTAAACCTGCTAATACTACAGTAAACCTGGTAATCCTACAGTAAACCTGCTAATCCTACAGTAAACCTGGTAATACTACAGTAAACCTGGTAATACTACAGTAAACCTGGTAATACTACAGTAAACCTGCTAATACTACAGTAAACCTGCTAATACTACAGTAAACCTGCTAATACTACAGTAAACCTGCTAATACTACAGTAAACCTGCTAATACTACAGTAAACCTGCTAATACTACAGTAAACCTGCTAATACTACAGTAAACCTGCTAATCCTACAGTAAACCTGCTAATACTACAGTAAACCTGCTAATCCTACAGTAAACCTGCTAATCCTACAGTAAACCTGCTAATACTACAGTAAACCTGCTAATACTACAGTAAACCTGCTAATACTACAGTAAACCTGCTAATACTACAGTAAACCTGCTAATACTACAGTAAACCTGCTAATACTACAGTAAACCTGCTAATACTACAGTAAACCTGCTAATACTACAGTAAACCTGCTAATCCTACAGTAAACCTGCTAATAATACTGTAGTAATACTACAGTAAACCTGCTAATCCTACAGTAAACCTGCTAATACTACAGTAAACCTGCTAATACTACAGTAAACCTGCTAATCCTACAGTAAACCTGCTAATACTACAGTAAACCTGCTAATCCTACAGTAAACCTGCTAATACTACAGTAAACCTGCTAATACTACAGTAAACCTGCTAATACTACAGTAAACCTGCTAATACTACAGTAAACCTGCTAATCCTACAGTAAACCTGCTAATACTACAGTAAACCTGCTAATCCTACAGTAAACCTGCTAATACTACAGTAAACCTGCTAATCCTACAGTAAACCTGCTAATACTACAGTAAACCTGCTAATACTACAGTAAACCTGCTAATACTACAGTAAACCTGCTAATCCTACAGTAAACCTGCTAATACTACAGTAAACCTGCTAATCCTACAGTAAACCTGCTAATACTACAGTAAACCTGCTAATACTACAGTAAACCTGCTAATACTACAGTAAACCTGCTAATACTACAGTAAACCTGCTAATCCTACAGTAAACCTGCTAATACTACAGTAAACCTGCTAATCCTACAGTAAACCTGCTAATACTACAGTAAACCTGCTAATACTACAGTAAACCTGCTAATACTACAGTAAACCTGCTAATACTACAGTAAACCTGCTAATACTACAGTAAACCTGCTAATACTACAGTAAACCTGCTAATCCTACAGTAAACCTGCTAATACTACAGTAAACCTGCTAATCCTACAGTAAACCTACTAATACTACAGTAAACCTGCTAATACTACAGTAAACCTGCTAATCCTACAGTAAACCTGCTAATCCTACAGTAAACCTGCTAATACTACAGTAAACCTGCTAATCCTACAGTAAACCTGCTAATACTACAGTAAACCTGCTAATCCTACAGTAAACCTACTAATACTACAGTAAACCTGCTAATACTACAGTAAACCTGATAATACGGTAAAGCTGCCGCTGTCTGTCAAACAACAGAAGAACAAGAGAAAATCACTGCTCTTGGCCGATTAATCTTTTTATCTTTATTATGCGTCAGTCTATATTTAATTAATGTGAACACTGTTTTAGTTCTTATTTTTAATAACAAAGATAAATTAAAATAGCAGAAATAATCGTCCACCCCTAGTTCAGGAGTCTGTGTCTACCTGGAGGATCTGATGTTCAGCTTTAGGCTGATATAACTATATATTACCAAGTCAAGCAGAGTGTTTGTGCTGTTTAAATATTGCCTTTGCCATTGCTGTTAAAATCAGACTGCCAGATTTGTGCCAGGAATGTCTGCTAGAGCGGCCGGTCCCTTTCAGACGTAGCGGCGCTTTCTTTCCCAGAGAGAATGGGCAGCACATAAATGGTGTCATTCTCAGTTTAAAAAAAAAAGTTTTAAATATAATTTAAATAGATTTTTTCACACTAATAGAAATATAGTATCGAATATCGCATTATTTTACAAGGTTTTGCACATGGCGTTTCTCTTCACTATCGCTCCGGCCTCTGGGAAACGAGTGAGCTCATCCTGAAGGCGGATGAATGGCCGTTTGTCAGCCGGGCCGAGATGACGCAGGGCGAGTGAAAGCTCCTCAGGAGACTAATGGAACCCATTTACTGCTGTAATCTGCTGCGCTGAATCTGGAGGACTCGCACTATAGAGCGCTGCAGATGTGGCGTCTCAGTGCACTGCAGAACAGGCTCTTCTCACTCATTCTGTCGCGTTTCCAGTCCAAATATCTAAATATTCTTAAATCAAGATGCATTTACTAGATCAGTAAAACAACGCGAGATATTTTTTCTTGTTTTGTTGAAAACAATATCTAAATGAAGAGAGTTTTTGCTTTAAACAGGCAAAATGATCTGCCAATGGGGTGAGGAAAATAATCTTATTTCTGATTGAAATCTTGTTTCTTGTTTCCGTCCCAATCAGAAATAAGATTATTTTCCTCACCCCATTGGCAGATCATTTTGCCTGTTTTAAGCAAAAACTCATTTTTGTTTGATTTTATTTAATAAAACAAGGAAAATTTACTGATCTAGTAAATGCATCTTGATTTAAGAATTGTTAGATATTTGGACTGAAAACAATTTAAAAATACTAAATAAGAAGAGCATGTTTTGCAGTGTAGGCCATCCCGAGGGTTTCTCCCAGAGGCTTTTTGATTATCGCTTCAGACGAACTCTAAGCAGCACTTCGTCTATGAAGTCTAAATGCAGAAGTAAAACGACAGGCTATGAACGGACTACACCACGGTCACATGACTTCAGCTCTTCCAGTTTTTATCTTACACACCAACCCTCTACATACCTTGGCAATATAATCGCCATTGGCTTGTACATTTATTTAGTTGACTCGCCGGACTGATATACTATTTTATTTATATTAGTGCTGCCAAAGCGACGTATCATGTTAAACACATCTAAAACAAAAGTTTATTTACCAGAGTTTTCTGTAGTATTATAGCAGTGTTTATGGCTTTATTTGCTCTGAACATGACCAATGAATCCGAGAAACCCCGCCTCTGCTCACGTGTGTTTGATCATGTGACCTGCCGCTTGACGTCTGATGTGTGTGTGTGTGTGTGTGTGTCCACAGGGAAGGCGTTCGGCTGTGTGGGCGGCTACATCGCCAGCACAGATGCTCTGGTGGATACGGTGCGCTCGTACGCCGCCGGCTTCATCTTCACCACGTCTCTGCCGCCGATGCTGCTGGCCGGAGCTCGGCAGTCCATCCAGATCCTGAAGAGTGAGGAGGGCCGAGCGCTGCGCCGCAAACACCAGAGGAACGTCAAGCTGCTGCGGCAGATGCTGATGGACACCGGCCTGCCCGTGGTGCACTGCCCCAGCCACATCATCCCTGTGCGGGTGCGTACACACACACACACACACTGCCCCTAAGCCTACCCATCACAGGAAACATTCTGCATTTTTACTTTCTCATAAAAACTCCTCCTGTGTGATTTATAAGCCTTTTGTAAAGTGGGGCCATGGGTAATGTCCTCATATTTCACCCTCTCCTGTAATACCTGTGTCATACCCATGGCATTATACACATTTGTGTCCTCATATGTCACAAAAACACACACACACACACACACACACACACTGCCCCTAAGCCTACCCATCACAGGAAACATTCTGCATTTTTACTTTCTCATAAAAACTCCTCCTGTGTGATTTATAAGCCTTTTGTAAAGTGGGGCCATGGGTAATGTCCTCATATTTCACCCTCTCCTGTAATACCTGTGTCATACCCATGGCATTACACACATTTGTGTCCTCATATGTCACAAAAACATGCCCACACTGCTCTAACGTGACTCTGTGCATCAGGTGGCGGACGCGGAGAAGAATACGGAGGTCTGTGACATCATGATGAGCCGCTACAACATCTACGTCCAGGCCATTAATTACCCCACAGTGGCCCGAGGAGAAGAGCTGCTGCGCATCGCTCCCACACCACACCACACACCGCAGATGATGCAGTACTTCGTGGGTGAGTGTGTGTGTGAGAGAGACCCTCGAAGGGCTGTTTAACAATATCTATAACCATAAATATGAATAATATTGTACAAAATAACAAGCAAAGCAAACCTTAACGCGGTAGCTGTGAATCATGTCATTATTCAACACACACGACACTTCTCAGTTACTGGTCATATAATTAGAATATCCTCAAAAAGTTGATTTATTTCACCAATTCCATTCAAAAAGTAAAACTTGTATATTATATTAATTCGTTATTTATTAACTCAAAACACCTGCAGGCCCTTTAATGGCCTCTCAGTCTAGTTCTGTCGGCTTCACTATCACTGCTGACTCGACAGTTCTCCAAAAGATGACCACTGACACCTTACACACGGAGAGCGAGACACTAAAGGTCACCGCTAAAGAGGCTGGCTGTTCCCAGAGCTCTGTGTCCAAGCTCATTAGTAGAGAGGAGAAGGGAAGGAAAAGATGGGGTAGAAAAAAGTGTACAAGCAATAGAGATAACCGCACCCTGGAGAGGAGTGTGAAACAAAACCCATTCAAAAATGAGGAGGAGATTCACCAAGAGTGGACTGCAGCTGGAGTCAGTGCTTTAAGAACCACTGCGCACAGACATGCAGTGTAATGATCGTGTGTGTGTGTGTGTGTGTAGATAAGCTGACGCAGACGTGGACGGAGGTGGGTCTGGAGCTCCAGCCGCGCTCGAGCGCCGAGTGTAATCTCTGCCGGCAGCCGCTGCACTTCCAGCTGATGAGCGAGAGGGAGAAGGCCTTCTTCAGCGGCCTCAGCCAGCCGGTGTCGGCCTGCGCATGACACTCACACACACTCACACACACACACATTCAGACCACTTGATTCCTGTATTGATGTATTTTGTGAATGGAGTAAATCTAAAGTATTTTATATTTAAGGATGTTTAACTAGGCCAGTCATGTGATCACTAAAGCATTACTGTGATGAGGTCAATAAACGGATGTTGCTCAGATTTCACTTGTGTGTGTGTGTGTGTGTGTTGAAGCTTCTGTTAGATCACCGGATGACCCGGGGCCGGTTGTATAATCTACTCTTACGAGTTCGTCATCTGTTATGTTTTCTTCTGTCAGTTAAAGACAGACTGGGTTAATGTGAAGACGGAAAGTAAGACAGTAGTTACGCCACTCGTGTGAATCTGTCCATAACCGGACCGGCACACTGACCTACATCTGCGGTGACGGGTCATGTGGAAAACGACCCC
>NC_090193.1:545000-692500 GCF_024679245.1 Pseudorasbora parva | reverse complement strand
TGGCCCACTGGAGGTCATTTTGTAGGGCTCTTGGAGTCTGTTTCTGATTGTTTGGTCAGAGACAGTCACACCAGTGGCCTGATGGAGGTCATTTTGTGGGGCTCTTGAAGTCTGTTTCTGATTGTTTGGTCAGAGACAGTCAAACCAGTGGCCCACTGGAGGTCATTTTGTAGAGCTCTTGAAGTCTGTTTCTGATTGTTTGGTCAGAGACAGTCACACCAGTGGCCCACTGGAGGTCATTTTGTAGGCCTCTTGAAGTCTGTTTCTGATTGTTTGGTCAGAGACAGTCACACCAGTGGCCTGCTGGAGGTCATTTTGTAGGGTTTTGGAAGTTTGTTTCTGTTTGTTTGGTCAGTGACAGTCACACCAGTGGCCCACTGGAGGTCATTTTGTAGGGTTTTTGAAGTCTGTTTCTGATTATTTGGTCAGTGACAGTCACACCAGTGGCCCACTGGAGGTCATTTTGTAGGGTTTTTGAAGTCTGTTTCTGATTATTTGGTCAGAGACAGTCACACCAGTGGCCCGCTTGAGGTCATTTTGTAGGGTTTTTGAAGTCTGTTTCTGATTGTTTGGTCAGAGACAGTCACACCAGTGGCCCACTGGAGGTCATTTTGTAGGTCTGTTGAAGTTTGTTTCTGATTGTTTGGTCAGAGACAGTCACACCAGTGGCCTGATGGAGGTCATTTTGTAGGGCTCTTGAAGTCTGTTTCTGATTGTTTGGTCAGAGACAGTCACACCAGTGGCCTGATGGAGGTCATTTTGTAGGTCTGTTGAAGTTTGTTTCTGATTGTTTGGTCAGAGACAGTCACACCAGTGGCCCACTGGAGGTCATTTTGTAGGGCTCTTGAAGTCTGTTTCTGATTGTTTGGTCAGAGACAGTCACACCAGTGGCCTGATGGAGGTCATTTTGTAGGTCTGTTGAAGTTTGTTTCTGATTGTTTGGTCAGAGACAGTCACACCAGTGGCCCGCTGGAGGTCATTTTGTAGGGCTCTTGAAGTCTGTTTCTGATTGTTTGGTCAGAGACAGTCACACCAGTGGCCTGATGGAGGTCATTTTGTAGGGCTCTTGAAGTCTGTTTCTGATTGTTTGGTCAGAGACAGTCACACCAGTGGCCTGATGGAGGTCATTTTGTAGGTCTGTTGAAGTTTGTTTCTGATTGTTTGGTCAGAGACAGTCACACCAGTGGCCTGATGGAGGTCATTTTGTAGGTCTGTTGAAGTTTGTTTCTGATTGTTTGGTCAGAGACAGTTACACCAGTGGCCCACTGGAGGTCATTTTGTAGGTCTGTTGAAGTTTGTTTCTGATTGTTTGGTCAGAGACAGTCACACCAGTGGCCCACTGGAGGTCATTTTGTAGGGGCTCTTGAAGTCTGTTTCTGATTGTTTGGTCAGAGACAGTCACACCAGTGGCCTGATGGAGGTCATTTTGTAGGCCTCTTGAAGTTTGTTTCTGTTTGTTTGGTCAGTGACAGTCACACCAGTGGCCCACTGGAGGTCATTTTGTAGGGTTTTTGAAGTCTGTTTCTGATTGTTTGGTCAGAGACAGTCACACCAGTGGCCCACTGGAGGTCATTTTGTAGGGCTCTTGAAGTCTGTTTCTGATTGTTTGGTCAGAGACAGTCACACCAGTGGCCCACTGGAGGTCATTTTGTAGGGCTCTTGAAGTCTGTTTCTGATTGTTTGGTCAGAGACAGTCACACCAGTGGCCCGCTTGAGGTCATTTTGTAGGGCTCATGAAGTCTGTTTCTGATTGTTTGGTCAGAGACAGTCACACCAGTGGCCTGATGGAGGTCATTTTGTAGGTCTGTTGAAGTTTGTTTCTGATTGTTTGGTCAGAGACAGTCACACCAGTGGCCCACTGGAGGTCATTTTGTAGGGCTCTTGAAGTCTGTTTCTGATTGTTTGGTCAGAGACAGTCACACCAGTGGCCTGATGGAGGTCATTTTGTAGGTCTGTTGAAGTTTGTTTCTGATTGTTTGGTCAGAGACAGTCACACCAGTGGCCCGCTGGAGGTCATTTTGTAGGGCTCTTGAAGTCTGTTTCTGATTGTTTGGTCAGAGACAGTCACACCAGTGGCCTGATGGAGGTCATTTTGTAGGGCTCTTGAAGTCTGTTTCTGATTGTTTGGTCAGAGACAGTCACACCAGTGGCCTGATGGAGGTCATTTTGTAGGTCTGTTGAAGTTTGTTTCTGATTGTTTGGTCAGAGACAGTTACACCAGTGGCCCACTGGAGGTCATTTTGTAGGTCTGTTGAAGTTTGTTTCTGATTGTTTGGTCAGAGACAGTCACACCAGTGGCCCACTGGAGGTCATTTTGTAGGGGCTCTTGAAGTCTGTTTCTGATTGTTTGGTCAGAGACAGTCACACCAGTGGCCTGATGGAGGTCATTTTGTAGGCCTCTTGAAGTTTGTTTCTGTTTGTTTGGTCAGTGACAGTCACACCAGTGGCCCACTGGAGGTCATTTTGTAGGGTTTTTGAAGTCTGTTTCTGATTGTTTGGTCAGAGACAGTCACACCAGTGGCCCACTGGAGGTCATTTTGTAGGGCTCTTGAAGTCTGTTTCTGATTGTTTGGTCAGAGACAGTCACACCAGTGGCCCACTGGAGGTCATTTTGTAGGGCTCTTGAAGTCTGTTTCTGATTGTTTGGTCAGAGACAGTCACACCAGTGGCCGCTTGAGGTCATTTTGTAGGGCTCATGAAGTCTGTTTCTGATTGTTTGGTCAGAGACAGTCACACCAGTGGCCGGCTGGAGGTCATTTTGTAGGGCTCTTGAAGTCTGTTTCTGATTGTTTGGTCAGAGACAGTCACACCAGTGGCCCACTGGAGGTCATTTTGTAGAGCTCTTGAAGTCTGTTTCTGATTGTTTGGTCAGAGACAGTCACACCAGTGGCCCACTGGAGGTCATTTTGTAGGGGCTCTTGAAGTCTGTTTCTGATTGTTTGGTCAGAGACAGTCACACCAGTGGCCTGATGGAGGTCATTTTGTAGGCCTCTTGAAGTTTGTTTCTGTTTGTTTGGTCAGTGACAGTCACACCAGTGGCCTGATGGAGGTCATTTTGTAGGCCTCTTGAAGTCTGTTTCTGATTGTTTGGTCAGAGACAGTAACACCAGTGGCCCACTGGAGGTCATTTTGTAGGCCTCTTGAAGTTTGTTTCTGTTTGTTTGGTCAGTGACAGTCACACCAGTGGCCCACTGGAGGTCATTTTGTAGGGTTTTTGAAGTCTGTTTCTGATTGTTTGGTCAGAGACAGTAACACCAGTGGCCCACTGGAGGTCATTTTGTAGGGCTCTTGAAGTCTGTTTCTGATTGTTTGGTCAGAGACAGTCACACCAGTGGCCCACTGGAGGTCATTTTGTAGGGCTCTTGAAGTCTGTTTCTGATTGTTTGGTCAGAGACAGTCACACCAGTGGCCCACTGGAGGTCATTTTGTAGGGCTCTTGAAGTCTGTTTCTGATTGTTTGGTCAGAGACAGTCACACCAGTGGCCCACTGGAGGTCATTTTGTAGGTCTGTTGAAGTTTGTTTCTGATTGTTTGGTCAGAGACAGTCACACCAGTGGCCCGCTTGAGGTCATTTTGTAGGGCTCTTGAAGTCTGTTTCTGATTGTTTGGTCAGAGACAGTCACACCAGTGGCCCGCTTGAGGTCATTTTGTAGGGCTCTTGAAGTCTGTTTCTGATTGTTTGGTCAGAGACAGTCACACCAGTGGCCCACTGGAGGTCATTTTGTAGGTCTGTTGAAGTCTGTTTCTGATTGTTTGGTCAGAGACAGTCACACCAGTGGCCGGCTGGAGGTCATTTTGTAGGGGCTCTTGAAGTCTGTTTCTGATTGTTTGGTCAGAGACAGTCACACCAGTGGCCCACTGGAGGTCATTTTGTAGAGCTCTTGAAGTCTGTTTCTGATTGTTTGGTCAGAGACAGTCACACCAGTGGCCCACCGGAGGTCATTTTGTAGCAGGGCTGGACTGGGGCTAAAATTCGTCTCTGGCATACCCAGCACATCCGGCCCATGAGTTTCCCGTGAATGTTTTTGCTGGGGTTGGGGCCTTAAATTGGCGTATATAAATAAAACTAGGACAAATAATGATAGATATTATCGAATTTGCTGCAAATGCAGATAAACTTAATATTGCTTTTTTGGTCAGACAGAAATGCCCTTAGCAGTAAAGCACTGATGATTTTGAGCTAGAATGCAGTAAAGTACATTTACTGCTTTTAAATGCTGTCATCGTTTACTGACTCTCGTGTCATTTAAAACCTGTATGACTTCTGTGAAACACAAAATGAGATGTTTTGAAGAATGTTGGCAACCAAGCCATTTTGGTTAGGCTACCATTTGAATATTGTATGAAAAAAAAACACACTCAAATTATTTTATTTTATGCTACACAGAAATAAATTCATTTAGGTTTGGAGTGACATTAGGGTGAGTAAATGATCACATTTTGGGGTTGAACAATCATATTTTTCAAGAGTTAACACATCATTTAAGTAAGACACTGATATCTATCTTTCATGAGGCTATTACATTTCATTAAATCTATTAAAAAAAGTTATTAAAACTTTTAAAGAGGAAAAAAAAGCTTTGTCCTTTATTTATGGGATCTAGACTTAAAGCTGTTTTATAGACTAGTTTAACTATAGACCAGTTTCATTAAAATGTAAGATCATGTTAGTCACAGGGTAAAAAACAGACTGTACAAACCTTGCTCCTCATTATATGGCTGTATTGTTTCCAAAACTATATAAGAAAAAATAAATAAACTTATTTGTAAGTAAAAAAAATGTAAACACCTGTAGAAAATACGAAAACAGCCTCTATAAAAGTGATTTATATTCTGCAATATTAATTTATGTAATATAGCAACATTTTTAATAAATGTTTCTTCTAAAACACCATATTTCTTCGCTGTTAGTAGCTGCAGAGTAAGTTGTGGTTGTGCTAAAGTGAAACGTTTGTGTGTATCGCCGTTTTCCACTTTACCTCATCATGAATAGGCTACGTATGCTCGCGGCTGTTTTCAGCTGATTCACCACAGAACTGTAATGTTTCCATATCACACGATTATATAAAACTAAATAAGTCAAAGTGCCGTTCATAGAGCAGTATTTAAACGCAGCGTACGTTCGTCAGCGGCTGTGCTGTGCGGATATTCGCCTTTTGCAGTTCCATGCGCTCAAATAATAAATAAATAAATAGAAAAAAGCGCCTAATATGGAGGGGAGGTCTCTCTCGCTTCGGCTTGTCGATTCAGAAGACAAACCAATGGGCCGCTGATGTTGTCAGTGGTAAAAAAAAATTTTTTTTTATTTTTTTTATTTTTTATTTTTTTTATTTTAAACACTATACCGGCCCCAAAAGTGCGTCGGCCCACCGGGCAAATGCCCGGTATGCCAGATTACCAGTCCAGCCCTG
This sequence comes from Pseudorasbora parva, assembly GCF_024679245.1. NCBI lineage: Eukaryota > Metazoa > Chordata > Actinopteri > Cypriniformes > Gobionidae > Pseudorasbora > Pseudorasbora parva. The sequence goes on along the minus strand of NC_090193.1, from coordinate 687,089 downwards.
TTTTGTAGGGTTTTTGAAGTCTGTTTCTGATTGTTTGGTCAGAGACAGTCACACCAGTGGCCCACTGGAGGTCATTTTGTAGAGCTCTTGAAGTCTGTTTCTGATTGTTTGGTCAGAGACAGTTACACCAGTGGCCCACTGGAGGTCATTTTGTAGGTCTGTTGAAGTTTGTTTCTGATTGTTTGGTCAGAGACAGTCACACCAGTGGCCGGCTGGAGGTCATTTTGTAGGGGCTCTTGAAGTCTGTTTCTGATTGTTTGGTCAGAGACAGTTACACCAGTGGCCCACTGGAGGTCATTTTGTAGAGCTCTTGAAGTCTGTTTCTGATTGTTTGGTCAGAGACAGTTACACCAGTGGCCCACTGGAGGTCATTTTGTAGGTCTGTTGAAGTTTGTTTCTGATTGTTTGGTCAGAGACAGTCACACCAGTGGCCGGCTGGAGGTCATTTTGTAGGGGCTCTTGAAGTCTGTTTCTGATTGTTTGGTCAGAGACAGTCACACCAGTGGCCCACTGGAGGTCATTTTGTAGAGCTCTTGAAGTCTGTTTCTGATTGTTTGGTCAGAGACAGTTACACCAGTGGCCCACTGGAGGTCATTTTGTAGGTCTGTTGAAGTTTGTTTCTGATTGTTTGGTCAGAGACAGTCACACCAGTGGCCGGCTGGAGGTCATTTTGTAGGGGCTCTTGAAGTCTGTTTCTGATTGTTTGGTCAGAGACAGTTACACCAGTGGCCCACTGGAGGTCATTTTGTAGGGGCTCTTGAAGTCTGTTTCTGATTGTTTGGTCAGAGACAGTTACACCAGTGGCCCACTGGAGGTCATTTTGTAGGTCTGTTGAAGTTTGTTTCTGATTGTTTGGTCAGAGACAGTTACGCCAGTGGCCCACTGGAGGTCATTTTGTAGGTCTGTTGAAGTTTGTTTCTGATTGTTTGGTCAGAGACAGTCACACCAGTGGCCCACTGGAGGTCATTTTGAGGGGCTCTTGAAGTCTGTTTCTGATTGTTTGGTCAGAGACAGTCACACCAGTGGCCTGCTGGAGGTCATTTTGTAGGGCTCATGAAGTCTGTTTCTGATTGTTTGGTCAGAGGCAGTCACACCAGTGGCCTGCTGGAGGTCATTTTGTAGGGCTCATGAAGTTTGTTTCTGATTGTTTGGTCAGAGACAGTCACACCAGTGGCCTGCTGGAGGTCATTTTGTAGGGCTCATGAAGTCTGTTTCTGATTGTTTGGTCAGAGACAGTCACACCAGTGGCCCGCTGGAGGTCATTTTGTAGGTCTGTTGAAGTTTGTTTCTGATTGTTTGGTCAGAGACAGTCACACCAGTGGCCTGCTGGAGGTCATTTTGTAGGGCTCATGAAGTCTGTTTCTGATTGTTTGGTCAGAGACAGTCACACCAGTGGCCTGCTGGAGGTCATTTTGTAGGGCTCATGAATTCTGTTTCTGATTGTTTGGTCAGAGACAGTTACACCAGTGGCCTGCTGGAGGTCATTTTGTAAGGCTCATGAAGTCTGTTTCTGATTGTTTGGTCAGAGACAGTTACACCAGTGGCCCACTGGAGGTCATTTTGTAGGTCTGTTGAAGTCTGTTTCTGATTGTTTGGTCAGAGACAGTTACACCAGTGGCCCACTGGAGGTCATTTTGTAGGTCTGTTGAAGTTTGTTTCTGATTGTTTGGTCAGTGACAGTCACACCAGTGGCCTGCTGGAGGTCATTTTGTAGGGCTCATGAAGTTTGTTTCTGATTGTTTGGTCAGAGACAGTCACACCAGTGGCCCACTGGAGGTCATTTTGTAGAGCTCTTGAAGTCTGTTTCTGATTGTTTGGTCAGAGACAGTTACACCAGTGGCCCACTGGAGGTCATTTTGTAGGTCTGTTGAAGTTTGTTTCTGATTGTTTGGTCAGAGACAGTCACACCAGTGGCCCGCTGGAGGTCATTTTGTAGGGCTCATGAAGTCTGTTTCTGATTGTTTGGTCAGAGACAGTCACACCAGTGGCCCACTGGAGGTCATTTTGTAGGTCTGTTGAAGTTTGTTTCTGATTGTTTGGTCAGTGACAGTCACACCAGTGGCCTGCTGGAGGTCATTTTGTAGGGCTCATGAAGTTTGTTTCTGATTGTTTGGTCAGAGACAGTCACACCAGTGGCCCACTGGAGGTCATTTTGTAGGGCTCTTGAAGTCTGTTTCTGATTGTTTGGTCAGAGACAGTCACACCAGTGGCCTGATGGAGGTCATTTTGTAGGGCTCATGAAGTCTGTTTCTGATTGTTTGGTCAGAGACAGTCACACCAGTGGCCTGCTGGAGGTCATTTTGTAGGGCTCATGAAGTCTGTTTCTGATTGTTTGGTCAGAGACAGTCACACCAGTGGCCCACTGGAGGTCATTTTGTAGGGCTCATGAAGTCTGTTTCTGATTGTTTGGTCAGAGACAGTTACACCAGTGGCCCACTGGAGGTCATTTTGTAGGTCTGTTGAAGTCTGTTTCTGATTGTTTGGTCAGAGACAGTTACACCAGTGGCCCGCTTGAGGTCATTTTGTAGGGCTCTTGGAGTCTGTTTCTGATTGTTTGGTCAGAGACAGTCACACCAGTGGCCTGCTGGAGGTCATTTTGTAGGGCTCATGAAGTCTGTTTCTGATTGTTTGGTCAGAGACAGTCACACCAGTGGCCCACTGGAGGTCATTTTGTAGAGCTCTTGAAGTCTGTTTCTGATTGTTTGGTCAGAGACAGTCACACCAGTGGCCCGCTGGAGGTCATTTTGTAGGGCTCTGGCAGAGCTCCTCCTGTTCCTTCTTGCACAAGGGGGCAGATTCCAGTCCTGCTGATGGGCTAAGGACCTTCTATGGCCCTCTCCAGCTTTCCCAGAGTAACTGTCTGTCTCCTGGAATCTCCTCCATGCTCTTGAGACTGTGCTGGGAGACACAGCAAACCTTCTGCAATGGCACATATTGATGTGCCATTCTGGAGGAGTTGGACTGCCTGTGCAACCTCTGTAGAGTCCAGGTATCGCCTCATGTTACCAGTAGTGACACTGACCCTAGCCAAATGCAAAACTGGTGAAAAACAGTCAGAAAAGATGAGCTGGGAACGAAATGTTGGCCTCCACCTGTAAAATCATTCCTGTTTTGGGGGTCGTCTCACTGTTGTCCAGCTAGTGAACCTGTTGTTAGTTTCATTGACACCAAAGCAGCTGAAACTGATTAACAACCCTCTGCTACTTAACTGACCAGATTAATATCCCAAGAGTTTAACTGACTTGATGCTATTCTCTGATTAAAATGTGTTCCTTTAATTGTTTTGAGCAGTGTATAGTGTCACTAAAGATTCTATTTTAAATAAATGCTGTTCCTATGAACTTTCTGTTCACCAAAGAAGAGGAACAATGGCAGTTTCTGGACTGATGTATGTAATGCTCCAGAGCTCGAGTGTGTTTCAGTGATGAGATTATTCTGGCTGTGGAGCCGCAGGTGTTCTGGACACACTCTCGCTCCTTCAGCAGAACTCAATGACAGGACACACTCGGCTTCATTCATCTGCAGCTGAAACCCCTCCACATCAGCCACACACACACGCACGCACGCACACACACACGCACACACACACAGTCCCTAAACCTACCCATCACAGGAAACATTCTGCATTTTTACTTTCTCATAAAAACTCCTCCTGTGTGATTTATAAGCCTTTTGTAAAGTGGGGCCATGGGTAATGTCCTCATATTTCACCCTCTCCTGTAATACCTGTGTCATACCCATGGCATTATACACATCTGTGTCCTCATATGTCACAAAAACATGCCCCCACACACACACACACACACACACACACACACACACACACACACACACACACACACACACACACACCTGAACGGTCATCCACATCAGTCACTCAGTGCTGTAATCTCACACACACACCTGAGCGGGGACACAATCAGGCTTTTCACACAGACTTCATATAAACTGGAATTCTGTGAAAGGAGCCGCAGATTATTAAAGCGTCAGGAATGTGCCCATGTGACTCAAAACCAGTTTGAAACTCTTATCGTTTGCATCTTTTGGAGGGTTTTTCAGTGGAACAAACGTCATTAGCCGGCTCAAACGTGTGGTCAGACACGAGTCCGGCTCGTAGGAGAGGATGATGAGGAGAAATGTCAAGCACATCAGTCGAGTTATTCTGAAATAATCACTTCATCTACAAATAAAGCAGAAGTACAGGCTGTGAGAACGAAAGTTACAGTAATGGAAACTGAGGAGCAGTGTTTTCCAGCTGAAAGAATGTGAGATCCGTGCCGGTTCTCGTGGAGTTACGAAAGCCTGGAGTGTTGCTGGGATTTAACTGATACGAGTTTAACCACATTTGCTTTAGTCGTGAGTCACTGATCTCAGACCAGCTCCAGGACAAACACTGAGAAACATACTTGCTCTTCTTACTCAGTATTTTTGTCTTGTTTCTAGTAAAATATTCTAAAAATTCTTACATTAAGAAACATTTACTAGACAAGCAAAAGTAATTGTCTTGTTTTGGGGGAAAATAACTCAAAATGAAGAGAGTTTTTGCTTAAAATAAGATAAATAATCTGCCAATGGGGTGAGAAAAATAATCTTGTTTTCTGTTTGAATTAAGATTATTTTTCTCACCCCATTGGCAGATTATTTATCTTATTTTAAGCAAAAACTCTCTTCATTTGGAGTTATTTTTACCAAAACAAGACGATTACTTTTGTTCATCTAGTAAATACTTCTTGTTTTAAGAATTTTTAGATGTTTGACGAGAAAAAAGACAGAAATACTGAGTAAGAAGAGCATTTTTTGCAGTGAACAGAGTAAAAATGACGAGATTCTGATCTCATCCATCAGTGCATTAACACACAACGAGTTTTCTGAAATGTTTAAATATAAAAAGGAGAAAGTCCTATGATGTACCTAAATATATGCTCATTTGCAGAACAGAGACCTGAACATCTGACAACACCAGATTCATAATTCCCTTTATTTTGTTTCACTTTGTTGACGTATTCGAGTTAAAGGTTTTCTGACGACTGAAACAAATGCATGTATAAATCACTGATATATTATCGACCCATGGATATTAATAAATGTGTAAGAGATTCACTGTCTTTAAAGACTAAAATCTGTAGATGCCAATAAAGTGCAAACAAAAAAAAGTGTGTTTTGGATGTTAGTAATGGGAACAAAATCTCACGGTCAAAACAGCGGCCTTGCCTGTGTCGGGTCCTGCTTCACGCACTTATTGTGTAGTTCCTCGCTTTTACTTTGTACTTATATTTCAATAATATCTGCATAAAATCACAGCTGTAGGAGCGCTGCAGAACATGCTCTTCTTATTTAGTTTTTTTTTTCTTGTTACCAATCCAAATATCTAAATATTCTTAAATCAAGATGCATTTACTAGATCAGTAAAATGACATAAGACATTTTTTCTTGTTTTGTTGAAAATAAAATCTAACTGAAGTGAGTTTTTGCTTAAAACAGGCAAAATGATCTGCCAATGGGGAGAGGCTTGTTTCCGTCCCGATCAGAAATAAGATTATTTTTCTCACCCCATTGGCAGATCATTTTGCCTGTTTTAAGCAAAAACTCATTTCGGTTTTCTTTTCAACAAAACAAGAAAAAATGTATTGCACTTATCTAGTAGCCTAAATGCATCTTGATTTAAGAATTTTTAGATATTTGGACTGGAAACAATAAAAAAATACTAAATAAGAAGAGCATGTTTTGCAGTGTGGGGAAACAGGACGTTTGGTCACCCTATAGTGTACCCCTACAGGTTTATTCGCAATGAAATAAATAAGTCTCAGCTTGACCTCATTTATGCTCAACACAGACACGGAAAGCTCTGGAGAACAAATCAGATCACAAACACAACACAGCTTTTCCTCAGAGCTTCACACCAACTCCACATTCAGCCAATCAGACCCGAGCAGGTCATCCGAGACTCTGAGTTCACACACACTGCTTCTGTCACGTACTCTCTTCACACACTACAGCCTGCACACTGCAAAAAATACTTTAATTACTCAGTATTTTTGTCTTGTTTCTAGTCAAAACATCTATATATTCTTACATTAAGAAACATTTACTAGACAAGTAAAGATTATTGTCTTGTTTTGGGAAAATAACTCAAAATGAAGAGAGTTTGTGCTTAAAATAAGATAAATAATCTGCCAATGGGGTGAGAAAAATAATCTTAATTCAAACAGAAAACAAGATTATTTATCTCACTCTCTTTTTTAAAACGAGTTATTTTTTTTCGAAAACAAGACAATAATTTTTGCTTGTCTAGTAATGTTTCTTAATGTAGGATTTTTTTGATATTTTAACTAGAAAGAAGACAGAAATACAAAGTAAGTAAAGCATTTGTTGCAGTGTACGGAGGGAAGAATGCTGGTGAAGGTGAAGTGGGATCGAGCTCTCAGATCTCCTCACTCAAAGACTTTGTCACGCGAACATAGGAAACCCTTTTCCTTTCTTTAAGCGGTGAACAAAAGAAGGCAGTGTTCAGAGCCTGAGCTCATTCTGCCACGCTTATATAACTGTGAAGTTTAAGAGCAACAGGTCCTGTTCTCATGAAGAGTGACTGTACCTCTTCACAATCAGAGACATTCAATAAAGCTTGACTGGTACATTTAATGAATTATTGGTAGGATTAATGTTTCATAATGTGATTAACCTTCAGCAGGAACTGGTTTATTTTGACTTTAGTGTTTGTTTTGCTACTGGAGAGCAACGTTCATGTAAATAAAACTATATTGTGCCATATATCGAGTTAAACACTTCTCAAATAACAGCTAATGTAGGCGGGGCTTGATTGTGGAGCTTGATAAAATCATAGTTACTCCACTTTTACTATGATAATACCATGGTTACTCCACTTTTACTATGATAATACCATGGTTACTACACTTTTACTATGATAAAACCATGGTTACTCCACTTTTACTATGATAATACCATGGTTACTCCACTTTTACTATGATAATACCATGGTTACTACACTTTTACTATGATAAAATCATGGTTACTCCACTTTTACTATGATAATACCATGGTTACTCCACTTTTACTATGATAATACCATGGTTACTCCACTTTTACTATGATAAAACCATGGTTACTACACTTTTACTATGATAAAATCATGGTTACTCCACTTTTACTATGATAGAACCATGGTTACTACACTTTTACTATGATAAAATCCTGGTTACTCCACTTTTACTATGATAGAACCATGGTTACTACACTTTTACTATGATAAAATCATGGTTACTACACTTTTACTATGATAAAACCATGGTTACTACACTTTTACTATCATAAAATCCTGGTTACTCCACTTTTACTATGATAAAACCATGGTTACTACAATTTTACTATGATAAATACATGGTTACTCCACTTTTACTATGATAGAACCATGGTTACTCCACTTTTACTATGATAATACCATGGTTACTACAATTTTACTATGATAAATACATGGTTACTCCACTTTTACTATGATAGAACCATGGTTACTCCACTTTTACTATGATAATACCATAGTTACTACACTTTTACTATGATAATACCATGGTTACTACACTTTTACTATGATAAAACCATGGTTACTCCACTTTTACTATGATAAAACCATGGTTACTACACTTTTACTATGATAAAATCATGGTTACTCCACTTTTACTATGATAGAACCATGGTTACTACACTTTTACTATGATAGAACCATGGTTACTCCACTTTTACTATGATAATACCATGGTTACTACACTTTTACTATGATAAAACCATGGTTACTCCACTTTTACTATGATAAAACCATGGTTACTACACTTTTACTATGATAAAATCATGGTTACTCCACTTTTACTATGATAGAACCATGGTTACTACACTTTTACTATGATAAAATCCTGGTTACTCCACTTTTACTATGATAGAACCATGGTTACTACACTTTTACTATGATAAAATCATGGTTACTACACTTTTACTATGATAAAATCATGGTTACTCCACTTTTACTATGATAGAACCATGGTTACTACACTTTTACTATGATAAAACCATGGTTAATACACTTTTACTATGATAAAACCATGGTTACTACACTTTTACTATCATAAAATCCTGGTTACTCCACTTTTACTATGATAAAACCATGGTTACTACAATTTTACTATGATAAATACATGGTTACTCCACTTTTACTATGATAGAACCATGGTTACTCCACTTTTACTATGATAATACCATGGTTACTACACTTTTACTATGATAAAACCATGGTTACTACACTTTTACTATGATAATACCATGGTTACTACACTTTTACTATGATAAAATCCTGGTTACTCCACTTTTACTATGATAGAACCATGGTTACTACACTTTTACTATGATAAAATCCTGGTTACTCCACTTTTACTATGATAGAACCATGGTTACTACACTTTTACTATGATTAAATCGTGGTTACTCCACTTTTACTATGATAAAATCCTGGTTACTACACTTTTACTATGATTAAATCGTGGTTACTCCACTTTTACTATGATAATACCATGGTTACTACACTTTTACTATGATAGAACCATGGTTACTACACTTTTACTATGATAAAATCCTGGTTACTCCACTTTTACTATGATTAAATCGTGGTTACTCCACTTTTACTATGATAATACCATGGTTACTACACTTTTACTATGATAGAACCATGGTTACTACACTTTTACTATGATAAAATCCTGGTTACTACACTTTTACTATGATTAAATCGTGGTTACTCCACTTTTACTATGATAATACCATGGTTACTACACTTTTACTATGATAGAACCATGGTTACTACACTTTTACTATGATAAAATCATGGTTACTCCACTTTTACTATGATAGAACCATGGTTACTACACTTTTACTATGATAAAATCCTGGTTACTCCACTTTTACTATGATAGAACCATGGTTACTACACTTTTACTATGATAAAATCATGGTTACTACACTTTTACTATGATAAAATCATGGTTACTCCACTTTTACTATGATAGAACCATGGTTACTACACTTTTACTATGATAAAACCATGGTTAATACACTTTTACTATGATAAAACCATGGTTACTACACTTTTACTATCATAAAATCCTGGTTACTCCACTTTTACTATGATAAAACCATGGTTACTACAATTTTACTATGATAAATACATGGTTACTCCACTTTTACTATGATAGAACCATGGTTACTCCACTTTTACTATGATAATACCATGGTTACTACACTTTTACTATGATAAAACCATGGTTACTACACTTTTACTATGATAATACCATGGTTACTACACTTTTACTATGATAAAATCCTGGTTACTCCACTTTTACTATGATAGAACCATGGTTACTACACTTTTACTATGATAAAATCCTGGTTACTCCACTTTTACTATGATAGAACCATGGTTACTACACTTTTACTATGATTAAATCGTGGTTACTCCACTTTTACTATGATAAAATCCTGGTTACTACACTTTTACTATGATTAAATCGTGGTTACTCCACTTTTACTATGATAATACCATGGTTACTCCACTTTTACTATGATAGAACCATGGTTACTACACTTTTACAATGATAAAATCGTAGTTACTCCACTTTTACTATGATTAAATCGTGGTTACTCCACTTTTACTATGATAATACCATGGTTACTACACTTTTACAATGATAAAATCCTGGTTACTACACTTTTACTATGATTAAATCGTGGTTACTCCACTTTTACTATGATAATACCATGGTTACTCCACTTTTACTATGATAGAACCATGGTTACTACACTTTTACAATGATAAAATCGTAGTTACTCCACTTTTACTATGATAATACCATGGTTACTACACTTTTACTATGATAAAATCCTGGTTACTACACTTTTACTATGATAAAATCATAGTTACTCCACTTTTACTATGATAATACCATGGTTACTCCACTTTTACTATGATAAAACCATGGTTACTACACTTTTACTATGATAAAATCATGGTTACTCCACTTTTACTATGATAGAACCATGGTTACTACACTTTTACTATGATAATACCATGGTTACTACACTTCTACTATGATAAAATACTGGTTACTCCACTTTTACTATGATAGAACCATGGTTACTCCACTTTTACTATGATAAAATCATGGTTACTACACTTTTACTATGATAAAATCATGGTTACTCCACTTTTACTATGATAGAACCATGGTTACTACATGTTTACTATGATAATACCATGGTTACTACACTTTTACTATGATAAAATACTGGTTACTCCACTTTTACTATGATAAAATCACTGTTACTACACTTTTACTATGATAAAATCGTGGTTACTACACTTTTACAATGATAAAATCCTGGTTACTACACTTTTACAATGATAAAATCGTGGTTACTCCACTTTTACTATGATAATACCATGGTTACTACACTTTTACTATGATAAAATCCTGGTTACTACACTTTTACTATGATAAAATCATAGTTACTCCACTTTTACTATGATAATACCATGGTTACTCCACTTTTACTATGATAAAACCATGGTTACTACACTTTTACTATGATAAAATCATGGTTACTCCACTTTTACTAAGATAGAACCATGGTTACTACACTTTTACTATGATAATACCATGGTTACTACACTTTTACTATGATAAAATACTGGTTACTCCACTTTTACTATGATAGAACCATGGTTACTACACTTTTACTATGATAAAATCATGGTTACTACACTTTTACTATGATAAAATCATGGTTACTCCACTTTTACTATGATAAAATCATGGTTACTACACTTTTACTATGATACAATCCTGGTTACTCCACTTTTACTATGATAGAACCATGGTTACTACACTTTTACTATGATAAAACCATGGTTACTACACTTTTACTATGATAAAACCATGGTTACTACACTTTTACTATGATAATACCATGGTTACTACACTTTTACTATGATAAAATCCTGGTTACTACACTTTTACTATGATAAAATCCTGGTTACTACACTTTTACTATGATAATACCATGGTTACTACACTTTTACAATGATAAAATCGTGGTTACTCCACTTTTACTATGATAATACCATGGTTGCTCCACTTTTACTATGATAAAATCGTGGTTACTCCACTTTTACTATGATAAAATCGTGGTTACTCCACTTTTACTATGATAAAATCGTGGTTACTCCACTTTTACTATGATAATACCATGGTTAGAGTGCTCCTCGCGCTGGGCTATGGCCGTACAGCTGCACTGCACTTTACATGGATACCTTTATTAATAAAGTTTTGCTTCATATTCTCGAGAAAAGGAGTTTTTCCCCATACGTAATACGAGGAACCTCTCTCGAAAGGGAACTATGGTTACTACACTTTTACTATGATAAAATCCTGGTTACTCCACTTTTACTATGATAAAATCCTGGTTACTCCACTTTTACTATGATAATACCATGGTTACTCCACTTTTACTATGATAATACCATGGTTACTCCACTTTTACTATGATAATACCATGGTTACTCCACTTTTACTATGATAATACCATGATTACTCCACTTTTACTATGATAATACCATGGTTACTCCACTTTTACTATGATAGAACCATGGTTACTACACTTTTACTATGATAATACCATGGTTATTACACTTTTACTATGATAATACCATGGTTACTACACTTTTACTATGATAATACCATGGTTACTCCACTTTTACTATGATAATACCATGGTTACTCCACTTTTACTATGATAATACCATGGTTACTCCACTTTTACTATGATAATACCATGATTACTCCACTTTTACTATGATAATACCATGGTTACTCCACTTTTACTATGATAGAACCATGGTTACTACACTTTTACTATGATAATACCATGGTTATTACACTTTTACTATGATAATACCATGGTTACTACACTTTTACTATGATAATACCATGGTTACTACACTTTTACTATGATAATACCATGGTTACTCCACTTTTACTATGATAATACCATGGTTATTACACTTTTACTATGATAATACCATGGTTACTACACTTTTACTATGATAATACCATGGTTACTACACTTTTACTATGATAATACCATAGTTACTCCACTTTTACTATGATAATACCATGGTTATTACACTTTTACTATGATAGAACCATGGTTACTACACTTTTACTATGATAATACCATGGTTACTACACTTTTACTATGATAATACCATGGTTACTCCACTTTTACTATGATAAAATCCTGGTTACTCCACTTTTACTATGATAGAACCATGGTTACTACACTTTTACTATGATAAAATCCTGGTTACTACACTTTTACTATGATAGAACCATGGTTACTCCACTTTTACTATGATAAAATCCTGGTTACTCCACTTTTACTATGATAGAACCATGGTTACTACACTTTTACTATGATAAAATCGTGGTTAATACACTTTTACTATGATAGAACCATGGTTACTACACTTTTACTATGATAAAATCCTGGTTACTCCACTTTTACTATGATAGAACCATGGTTACTACACTTTTACTATGATAAAATCGTGGTTACTCCACTTTTACTATGATAATACCATGGTTAGAGTGCTCCTCGCGCTGGGCTATGGCCGTACAGCTGCACTACACTTTACATGGATACCTTTATTAATAAAGTTTTGCTTCATATTCTCGAGAAAAGGAGTTTTTCCCCATACGTAATACGAGGAACCTCTCTCGAAAGGGAACTATGGTTACTACACTTTTACTATGATAAAATCCTGGTTACTCCACTTTTACTATGATAATACCATGGTTACTCCACTTTTACTATGATAATACCATGGTTACTACACTTTTACTATGATAATACCATGGTTACTCCACTTTTACTATGATAAAATCCTGGTTACTCCACTTTTACTATGATAAAACCATGGTTACTCCACTTTTACTATGATAGAATCATGGTTACTCCACTTTTACTATGATAGAACCATGGTTATTACACTTTTACTATGATAATACCATGGTTACTACACTTTTACTATGATAATACCATGGTTACTACACTTTTACTATGATAAAATCCTGGTTACTCCACTTTTACTGTGATAGAACCATGGTTACTACACTTTTACTATGATAATACCATGGTTACTACACTTTTACTATGATAGAACCATGGTTACTCCACTTTTACTATGATAATACCATGGTTACTCCACTTTTACTATGATAAAATCCTGGTTACTCCAATTTTACTATGATAGAACCATGGTTACTCCACTTTTACAATGATAATACCATGGTTACTACACTTTTACTATGATAGAACTATGGTTACTACACTTTTACTATGATAATACCATGGTTACTACACTTTTACTATGATAATACCATGGTTACTCCACTTTTACTATGATAATACCATGGTTACTCCACTTTTACTATGATAAAATCCTGGTTACTCCACTTTTACTATGATAATACCATGGTTACTACACTTTTACTATGATAAAATCCTGGTTACTCCACTTTTACTATGATAGAACCATGGTTACTCCACTTTTACTATGATAGAACCATGGTTACTCCACTTTTACTATGATAATACCATGGTTACTACACTTTTACTATGATAATACCATGGTTACTACACTTTTACTATGATAATACCATGGTTACTCCACTTTTACTATGATAAAATCCTGGTTACTCCACTTTTACTATGATAAAATCCTGGTTACTCCACTTTTACTATGATAAAATCCTGGTTACTACACTTTTACTATGATAATACCATGGTTACTCCACTTTTACTATGATAGAACCATGGTTACTCCACTTTTACTATGATAATACCATGGTTACTACACTTTTACTATGATAATACCATGGTTACTCCGCTTTTACTATGATAAAATCCTGGTTACTCCACTTTTACTATGATAAAATCGTGGTTACTCCACTTTTACTATGATAATACCATGGTTAGAGTGCTCCTCGCGCTGGGCTATGGCCGTACAGCTGCACTGCACTTTACATGGATACCTTTATTAATAAAGTTTTGCTTCATATTCTCGAGAAAAGGAGTTTTTCCCCATACATAATACGAGGAACCTCTCTCGAAAGGGAACTATGGTTACTACACTTTTACTATGATAAAATCCTGGTTACTCCACTTTTACTATGATAATACCATGGTTACTATACTTTTACTATGATAATACCATGGTTACTCCACTTTTACTATGATAATACCATGGTTACTCCACTTTTACTATGATAGAACTATGGTTACTCCACTTTTACTATGATAATACCATGATTACTCCACTTTTACTATGATAGAACCATGGTTACTCCACTTTTACTATGATAATACCATGGTTACTCCACTTTTACTATAATAATACCATGGTTACTCCACTTTTACTATGATAAAATCCTGGTTACTCCACTTTTACTATGATAAAATCCTGGTTACTCCACTTTTACTATGATAAAATCCTGGTTACTACACTTTTACTATGATAATACCATGGTTACTCCACTTTTACTATGATAGAACCATGGTTACTACACTTTTACTATGATCAAATCCTGGTTACTCCACTTTTACTATGATAATACCATGGTTACTACACTTTTACTATGATAAAATCCTGGTTACTACACTTTTACTATGATAGAACCATGGTTACTACACTTTTACTATGATAATACCATGGTTACTACACTTTTACTATGATAATACCATGGTTACTCCACTTTTACTATGATAAAATCCTGGTTACTCCACTTTTACTATGATAGAACCATGGTTACTCCACTTTTACTATGATAGAACCATGGTTACTCCACTTTTACTATGATAATACCATGGTTACTCCACTTTTACTATAATAATACCATGGTTACTCCACTTTTACTATGATAAAATCCTGGTTACTCCACTTTTACTATGATAAAATCCTGGTTACTCCACTTTTACTATGATAAAATCCTGGTTACTACACTTTTACTATGATAATACCATGGTTACTCCACTTTTACTATGATAGAACCATGGTTACTCCACTTTTACTATGATAATACCATGGTTACTACACTTTTACTATGATAATACCATGGTTACTCCACTTTTACTATGATAAAATCCTGGTTACTCCACTTTTACTATGATAAAATTGTGGTTACTCCACTTTTACTATGATAATACCATGGTTACTACACTTTTACTATGATAAAATCGTGGTTACTCCACTTTTACTATGATAATACCATGGTTAGAGTGCTCCTCGCGCTGGGCTATGGCCGTACAGCTGCACTACACTTTACATGGATACCTTTATTAATAAAGTTTTGCTTCATATTCTCGAGAAAAGGAGTTTTTCCCCATACGTAATACGAGGAACCTCTCTCGAAAGGGAACTATGGTTACTACACTTTTACTATGATAAAATCCTGGTTACTCCACTTTTACTATGATAATACCATGGTTACTCCACTTTTACTATGATAATACCATGGTTACTACACTTTTACTATGATAATACCATGGTTACTCCACTTTTACTATGATAAAATCCTGGTTACTCCACTTTTACTATGATAAAACCATGGTTACTCCACTTTTACTATGATAGAATCATGGTTACTCCACTTTTACTATGATAGAACCATGGTTATTACACTTTTACTATGATAATACCATGGTTACTACACTTTTACTATGATAATACCATGGTTACTACACTTTTACTATGATAAAATCCTGGTTACTCCACTTTTACTGTGATAGAACCATGGTTACTACACTTTTACTATGATAATACCATGGTTACTACACTTTTACTATGATAGAACCATGGTTACTCCACTTTTACTATGATAATACCATGGTTACTCCACTTTTACTATGATAAAATCCTGGTTACTCCAATTTTACTATGATAGAACCATGGTTACTCCACTTTTACAATGATAATACCATGGTTACTACACTTTTACTATGATAGAACTATGGTTACTACACTTTTACTATGATAATACCATGGTTACTACACTTTTACTATGATAATACCATGGTTACTCCACTTTTACTATGATAATACCATGGTTACTCCACTTTTACTATGATAAAATCCTGGTTACTCCACTTTTACTATGATAATACCATGGTTACTACACTTTTACTATGATAAAATCCTGGTTACTCCACTTTTACTATGATAGAACCATGGTTACTCCACTTTTACTATGATAGAACCATGGTTACTCCACTTTTACTATGATAATACCATGGTTACTACACTTTTACTATGATAATACCATGGTTACTACACTTTTACTATGATAATACCATGGTTACTCCACTTTTACTATGATAAAATCCTGGTTACTCCACTTTTACTATGATAAAATCCTGGTTACTCCACTTTTACTATGATAAAATCCTGGTTACTACACTTTTACTATGATAATACCATGGTTACTCCACTTTTACTATGATAGAACCATGGTTACTCCACTTTTACTATGATAATACCATGGTTACTACACTTTTACTATGATAATACCATGGTTACTCCGCTTTTACTATGATAAAATCCTGGTTACTCCACTTTTACTATGATAAAATCGTGGTTACTCCACTTTTACTATGATAATACCATGGTTAGAGTGCTCCTCGCGCTGGGCTATGGCCGTACAGCTGCACTGCACTTTACATGGATACCTTTATTAATAAAGTTTTGCTTCATATTCTCGAGAAAAGGAGTTTTTCCCCATACATAATACGAGGAACCTCTCTCGAAAGGGAACTATGGTTACTACACTTTTACTATGATAAAATCCTGGTTACTCCACTTTTACTATGATAATACCATGGTTACTATACTTTTACTATGATAATACCATGGTTACTCCACTTTTACTATGATAATACCATGGTTACTCCACTTTTACTATGATAGAACTATGGTTACTCCACTTTTACTATGATAATACCATGATTACTCCACTTTTACTATGATAGAACCATGGTTACTCCACTTTTACTATGATAATACCATGGTTACTCCACTTTTACTATAATAATACCATGGTTACTCCACTTTTACTATGATAAAATCCTGGTTACTCCACTTTTACTATGATAAAATCCTGGTTACTCCACTTTTACTATGATAAAATCCTGGTTACTACACTTTTACTATGATAATACCATGGTTACTCCACTTTTACTATGATAGAACCATGGTTACTACACTTTTACTATGATCAAATCCTGGTTACTCCACTTTTACTATGATAATACCATGGTTACTACACTTTTACTATGATAAAATCCTGGTTACTACACTTTTACTATGATAGAACCATGGTTACTACACTTTTACTATGATAATACCATGGTTACTACACTTTTACTATGATAATACCATGGTTACTCCACTTTTACTATGATAAAATCCTGGTTACTCCACTTTTACTATGATAGAACCATGGTTACTCCACTTTTACTATGATAGAACCATGGTTACTCCACTTTTACTATGATAATACCATGGTTACTCCACTTTTACTATAATAATACCATGGTTACTCCACTTTTACTATGATAAAATCCTGGTTACTCCACTTTTACTATGATAAAATCCTGGTTACTCCACTTTTACTATGATAAAATCCTGGTTACTACACTTTTACTATGATAATACCATGGTTACTCCACTTTTACTATGATAGAACCATGGTTACTCCACTTTTACTATGATAATACCATGGTTACTACACTTTTACTATGATAATACCATGGTTACTCCACTTTTACTATGATAAAATCCTGGTTACTCCACTTTTACTATGATAAAATTGTGGTTACTCCACTTTTACTATGATAATACCATGGTTACTACACTTTTACTATGATAAAGTCCTGGTTACTCCACTTTTACTATGATAAAATCGTGGTTACTCCACTTTTACTATGATAATACCATGGTTAGAGTGCTCCTCGCGCTGGGCTATGGCCGTACAGCTGCACTGCACTTTACATGGATACCTTTATTAATACAGTTTTGCTTCATATTCTCAAGAAAAGGAGTTTTTCCCCATACGTAATACGAGGAACCTCTCTCGAAAGGGAACTATGGTTACTACACTTTTACTATGATCAAATCCTGGTTACTCCACTTTTACTATGATAATACCATGGTTACTATACTTTTACTATGATAATACCATGGTTACTCCACTTTTACTATGATAGAACTATGGTTACTCCACTTTTACTATGATAAAATCCTGGTTACTACACTTTTACTATGATAGAACCATGGTTACTACACTTTTACTATGATAATACCATGGTTACTCCACTTTTACTATGATAATACCATGGTTACTCCACTTTTACTATGATAGAACCATGGTTACTCCACTTTTACTATGATAATACCATGGTTACTCCACTTTTACTATGATAGAACTATGGTTACTCCACTTTTACTATGATAAAATCCTGGTTACTACACTTTTACTATGATAGAACCATGGTTACTCCACTTTTACTATGATAATACCATGGTTACTCCACTTTTACTATGATAATACCATGGTTACTCCACTTTTACTATGATAGAACTATGGTTACTCCACTTTTACTATGATAAAATCCTGGTTACTACACTTTTACTATGATAGAACCATGGTTACTACACTTTTACTATGATAATACCATGGTTACTCCACTTTTACTATGATAGAACCATGGTTACTCCACTTTTACTATGATAATACCATGGTTACTCCACTTTTACTATGATAGAACTATGGTTACTCCACTTTTACTATGATAAAATCCTGGTTACTCCACTTTTACTATGATAGAACCATGGTTACTACACTTTTACTATGATAATACCATGGTTACTCCACTTTTACTATGATAAAATCCTGGTTACTCCACTTTTACTATGATAGAACTATGGTTACTCCACTTTTACTATGATAATACCATGGTTACTACACTTTTACTATGATAGAACCATGGTTACTACACTTTTACTATGATAATACCATGGTTACTACACTTTTACTATGATAAAATCCTGGTTACTACACTTTTACTATGATAGAACCATGGTTACTCCACTTTTACTATGATAATACCATGGTTAATTTTCGTAAGGGACGTGCACTCATAAATTACTGCAATATTCCATCATAATTCCACGAATGTAATGCTGTCTTTATCTGTGAGATTAGCAGTGATGTTTGTTTGGGAGTCACTGAGTGGAGCGCTGATGTTTGGCTCATTTACTCCGTCTGGACCAGAGGGACTGTGGGATATTTCGGCAGTCACGCAGGATAAGATGTGAAACAACAGAGCAGAGATAAGAGCTCATCTTTTACCCCAGAGAGAGAGAACTGCAAATGTGTTCCTCAGATGATCAAATGTCCTTCACTCGGAGATCTGGGGACTGAAAGGTCCTCTAGGGATCGTCCATACACTGCAAAAAATGTTTTACTTATTATTTTTGTCTTCTAGTCAAAATATCTAAAAATTCTTACATTAAGAAACATTTACTAGACAAGAAAAAGTAATTGTCTTGTTTTGGGGAAAAATAACTCAAAATGAAGAGAGTTTTTGCTTAAAATAAGATAAATAATCTGCCAATGGGGTGAGAAAAATAATCTAAATTCAAACAGAAAACAAGATTATTATTCTCACCCCATTGGCAGATTATTTATCTTATTTTAAGCAAAAACTCTCTTCATTTTGAGTTATTTTCCCCAAACAAGACAATTACTTTTGCTTGTCTAGTAAATGTTTCTTAATGTAAGAATTTTTAGATATTTAGAAACAAGACCTAAATCAAGCATTTTTCCCAGTGTAGCAGAAACTGTGATTATCTCCTGGATCGCATTCATTCTGTCCCAGGGAAGAAATGTTTGTCATGATAAGTGAGTCATGCTTTGACATTTATCACACTTCTGAGGCCACGGCAGCAGTCTCACCTTTCCCCTGATATTGATCAACTAAACAGCATTTAAAGCCAACCAGGTGAAGAGTTACACAGGTGTAATATTAACTTCCTCTGAGAGTCCAAGGCCAGCCTCTCTCTCTCTCTCTCTCTCTCTCTCTCTCTCTCTCTCTCTCTCTCTCTCTCTCTCTCTCTCTCTCTCTCTCTCTCTCTCTCTCTCTCTCTCTCTCTCTCTCTCTCTCTCGCTGGCATCAGGAACTTCCTGCTCATTAATGCAGGAACAATTGAACCGTCAGTCGTTTATTAACACTCATAAATAAACAGAAAAAACAGTTCGGGTAATCTCACATGGATTTCCTTCTTTGATAACGAAAAATTGTTCTACGAACAAGGAAACGCACAGCTCCAGTTCTAGAGGATCGTCAGGATTTCATTTCCTGTTTGTTTGACAAAATATAAGACTTGAGTCTAGAGTTTGGGAATGTGGAGGAGAAGCTGAGTGGATGAATCAGGAAAACATCGTCACTCATGATTAAAGTCACATGAAATCAAAACTGGATTTTCTTGTTTTGTTTATGGAATATTGAAGTGTATTATAAATGATTTATCATTATTGTGTTAATAGTCAGAATAACTTCATCTCTTCTCTGATGATGAGGGCGGGGCCACCTGTCACTCACAGGAGATCAGCCAATAGCAAACCACAGCCATCCAATCAGTTCCCCACAGACACACTCAAGCCCCGCCCACATCTGTTCTTGTTTGCGAGGCGATTCGCTCGATATACAACACTACAGACTTCCTCTCACGATGTACGTGACGGGCTAAGAATACAAAAACATTTGTTTAGTGATAAAGACGCTAACAGCCATGCTAAGCTAATATTATGAAATGAAAAGGCCCACACCGTGACGGTCAGGACAATAAATGGCCATTTTTAGAGTCTTATGTCATTTACTGAAGTTACACAAGACACAAACACAGCTCAACACATATATTGTGCTCATAACAAACATAAGTACAGAAACATAGAGCGTTTTATAGGTCAGCAGAACCGGCTCGGTGAGGTCAGAGGTCATGGCGTACAGGATGATGCCATGCAAAATGAAATGAAGATTAAAAACTAGAATAAAATAGACTAGTATAATAAAATAAATAATTTCATAAATGTATTTAAAATAAATTATTATTAAATTATTAATTTATTATTTAATTATAAATTATTGATAATTACGTTATTGAACTTGATATAATTAATTTTTATTTATTTATTTTGAAAAATACCAAAATACTGTACACTGAAACAAATGTTAACCTAAAAATGATAACATCTAAATCGGCTGGTTTTAGCCAAGTCAAAAATATTATGTACTATGGCTGAATCAACAAAAACACGTTGATTTACACCAACAAACGTCATTTAATGTGTTAAATAGAGTAAATGTGATGTAAATGTGTGAGTAAATGTGATGTCTGAGTGAGCGCGGATCTTCACCGCCCCCCAGTGGTGATGATCAGAACTCACTCTCTGTTCATTCATCATGACTTGCACTTCTGATTCTATGCCAGTGCGAGCGCGTCCCCGTTATGACGCGTGACGTTGCGTGCGCGTGCTTGAGTTATTATGAGCAGATATTAGACTATGGATGTACTGTTAATATATGAGCAGCAGGAGTCGCCTGAAGATGAATGAGGACAGACGAGAAAAAAACTAATGCTGGAATAGAATGGATTCAGAAAATATCAATTAGCTGTAGATTTAATTTAACAGATAGATTGAATTTGGTCAGTTATAGTTTGGCTCATTTGAACATTCAGTCATTTGAATTCTGGGATTTTTCCGAGTTTTGATCAGCATTTTTAGGAAAACCATTAATCGGAGTTTGAACAGTCTAGGAGGAATAACAATTAGAAATTTAGTCTCATACAAATAATAATAAAAAGGTTAAAATAATAAAAAGGTTAAGTAGGCTAGATCAGTACGTTTTTCAAGGTTATAATCACTCCAACTACAGACAGTAAACATTAATATTCCACTAAGTAACGCAGAGGGGGAAACCATTTTATAGCGACAAATGTTGAAAGTTTGTATAAATAATGCTGGGAAATAAAGATGCCGATATTCTTCCAGTCCGTTAGGTGGCGGTCATTCAGATTCAAGCCGGATGCCAACCGCCAATCACATCAGAGGAAGAAGAAGAAGATGAGTGGCGAATGCGCACGCGCCAACCGCGGCGGGTAAAATGAAAGCTGTTAGCAACCAACCGACAGTCCTTAGCAACCGCTGATCTTTGTGATAAACGGAGCGGTAAAGCTGCGGCGAGTGTTCAGAACGAGACCTGCGCTTTACACGTTAATCTGGAATAAATGCGATAAAGACCCGTCCTCTGACAGGAGTAAACGAACCGAAGGACGGGGGTTGTTTGAGAGATGAGCGCTGTGCTGGTGAGTGCTTATTACCACACGACATCTGGAGAGATGATTTATATCCAGAGCTGGACAGGAACTGAGCACATTTACCTGAGTACTGTACTTAAGTACACTTCCTGAGTATCTGTGCTGTAAATGTTATTTGTTTCATGAAACTTTGACTTTAACTTCACTCCATCTGAAAGACAAATATCGTCCTCTTTACTCCACTACATTTCTATCAAGGTCCTCGAAGTGGAAAGCCGTTTCTGTCGCAGCTCTGAAAGTCAGTGATGATTTTTTCCTTCTTTAAAAGGTTTTGTTGTTGTTGTTGCAGACAGTCTGTCAGTGTTCAGTAATCTCTCTTATAGGGTCAGGTAAAGTTTCCCAGCATTTTCTGAACTCTGATCAGTTCATAGCAGAATGGAGAGCGGTTCATCGGCACAGTGTGTGCGCCCATAGCCATACTTTGGAAATATGTTTTAGTTTTTTAAAAATTCAAGATTAGTTTAGTTGGCATACACTTGATGCATCTCTGATAAAATATGAAAAATGCAAACATCTGGGAGAAAGTGAAGAGTAAAGCTGTGAGAATATCAGATGTGTATCAGTGTATTGGATCCGTGCATTCGGCCTTAAAGTGACAGCAGCTTTGTAACTTTTCTACAAGTATTTAAATGAGTTTAAGTTAGTCGTCTGCTAGTGTGTCAGATGGAGCGTCACTGACTGGCTTAAACCATGATGGCATAATGTGCATTTATACAACTATAATACAATAATGCGGCGACATAAAGAAGGACATTTACTTTTGATACTTAAGTACTTTTGAAAACAAATACTTCTGTACTTTTACTGCAGTAAAAATCATTAGAACTCTCACTTGTAATGGAATAATATTTGACCAATAGTACTTTTACTCAAGTAATGAAGTTGTGTACTTTGTCCACGTTTGTTTATATTAGTGTGTGTGTGTGTGTGTGTGTGTGTGTGTGTGTGTTTCAGGAAGATCCGACGCTCGAGAGGCACTTTAAGGGTCACCGGGATGACGTCACGAGCCTGCACTTCAGCGCCAACACGAAGCAGATCGGTAAATCACTGATTTTAAGTGAATCTGTCTTGATTAATTTACACATTTGCGGTAATTTCCTGCTTTATAAACGTGAAAACTGTGAGTGAGTAAAATTATGCGCAATACCAGCACCAAAATTCAGACCCTGTTTCTTGCAGATTAAATATCAAGATTGTGGTATTAGATTGTGGTAACGTTACCGTAGCAAAGTTAAAGTTGTGGTATCGAGCCATCCCTAAATGTTGTACTTGTGGTCCTCTCGGGGATTGATAAGAGGTGTCCTGATTTTCTTCATTATAGCTGTAATATCTTTATTTACAATCCTATAATCAGCGATGGAAAGGTCACTTTTAAAATGTATTTCTCTACAGATATTACAAAACACATGTTTAAAAAAGTTATTTGTAGTGTATTTTGTTATATCACATTTTGTAAGTAAATTTTGTAAAAAAAAGAACACTAATAAGGAATGAAACACAGACACAGGATCTTGTTAGTTGCTGAGTTCCACATTCATCAACCCAAATATTAAATGCTAAACCTCTCTTATATTTTATAAAAGAACTGGAAAAATATATATTGATTTTTTTTTTTCAATTCAATTATCTGAGAAAAAAACCCATACAAACATTATCCGCTTGCTATTATTTTCCTTTATTATAATTTGCCAATGTGTTTAATTTATATTATTCTCCCGTTGTTTCTTGTTGTTGTTTGCTGTTGTGTTTTAAGCGGTGTTAGGGGGTAACATATTACAAGTAACTCGAGTTACGTAATCAGATTACTTTTCCAAGTAACTAGTAAAGTAAAACATTACTTTTCAAATTTACAACTAAATATCTGAGTTACTCTCCTGTCCCCATGTTGAGAGAAATCGAGAGTAAGTGCAGAGGCATTGAGTGTGTGTGTGTGTGTGTGTGTGTGTGTGTGTGTGTGTGTGTGTGTGTGTGTGTGTGTGTGTGTGTGTGTGTGTGTGTGTGTGTGTGTGTGTGTGTGTGTGTGTGTGTGTGTGTGTGTGAGAGAGAGAGAGAGAGAGAGAGAGAGAGAGAGTGTGAGTGAGTGTAAACATATTATTGTAGTGAGCGTTTGTGATAATTCATTATTCCTTAAAAATAATACGTCAGTCAAATGCAAAATCAGAATCCAATGCAAACCTCCAATAATTAAAAGTTAAGTAAAACAAATATCTACCTTGTAATCGACCAATGTTTTGCTGCTAACCTTGGATAAATCAGTGAAACCATTAGCAAAAATGACTTTAGATTTGTTGTTTTTATTAGATTAACTTTTTCCTCCTGTCCTATTCCTCCATTCTCCAGAAGGACAGCTGGCAGGTTTTTCTGCCCTCTACTGTACATGCGTGGGTTTGCATCTTAACCTGAGGCGTTTTACCTCACTTTTTTGTTATAAAAGTACAAAATAAAAAACAAGCCCGGCCCAGGTAAGGAAAGATAACGTAACGCATTACTTTTCTTAAAATTAAAATAAGTATGAGTAACGCAATATTGCAATGCATTACTTTTCACAGTAACTTTCCTCAACTATAAAAATCAATAAAAATTCTTTATTTTGAACAATCAAAATATTTATACAAAAATAAAACTTAATTTTTTGATCAATGTGTTACTAACGGTTTCCTCTTCGTACGTCAGCTCTTCAGCAACCGGTTTGGTAATGACTGCACGCTTGTGCTCTCGGCTCTTCCTCAGCCAGAAACTGCAAACGGGGAAAATATGTTTTTAAGGAAGAAAGGAAAAGATAGAAACAAGACCCTTTTTCTTGAACATACAGTATTTTCTCTGTATCTCCTGCAATGTTTTACTGGAATCATTTCTAAAAGATTTGGTTCTTCAATAAAAACATTTTCTCACTAATAAAGTAAAATAAGTGTCTTTCAAAATAATAAATACATTTTACATTGGTTTCCAGAGAGCATGTTTCAAATATCTGCAAACTTTATGCTATTTATATGCTTTAGTAAACTGATGAACATACGCACTGCACCTTTAAATCTCATCACACCGCGATTGTTTTTCTTTTTTAGCCAATCATTGTCAACTTTTTTCCTCTTGTAAGGTCAGACGAACACATTGTTGATATATTTTGTGTGTTTTATATATTTAATGTCATCTCTACTGTTTGCAATCAAGAAAAAAACACAAGCCGAAGCAGATCGGTACGAGAACGCGCTTCACACAGCTCTGTCTCTGGCACAATAATAACACACTATACAGAATAATACAGGAAAGCCAGTATAATATAGGACAGGTCATGTTTTATGGAATATTGTAGGGCTGCATGATAATGGTTAAACTGATAATCACGATTATTTTGCTCAAAAATGATCATCACGATTATTCTATCAAAAAGGGTAGTGTAGTGATGGCCATTTTACATGTTCTTTACCAACCTACACTTCACCCAGAAGGCCTGTAGGTGGCGCACCGACTTCATTTAACCAACGATGATAACTTCATTAGATGGTAAATCAACACAAAACACATGGTCATTAACACCTAATGTCGCTCCACACCCGTCAGACCTCCGCTCATCTTCACACACAGTTTAAGATATTTTATATTTAGTCCGAGAGCGTATGCAAGTGTATGCACACTATACTGTCCATGTCCAGAAAGGGAATAAAAACATCATCACAGTAGTCCATATGAGACATCAGTGGGTTAATTAGAGTCTCTTGAAGCATCAGAAATACATTTGGGTCCAAAAATAACACAAACTACGACTTTATTCAGCATTGGCTTCTCTTCCGCGTTTGTGTTCAATCCTCAAATAAAGATTCAAACGGTTATGAGTCAGTGAATCGATTCATGATTCGGATCGCCAATGTCTCGTGATTTCAGCCGTTTGACACGCGATCCGAGTCATGAATCGATTCACTGAATCATAACCGTTTGAATCTTTATTTGAGGATTGAACACAAACGCGGAAGTAGTTTTTGTTGTTTTTGGACTAAAATCTATAAGTGCAGCCGCACATTCAGTTCCGCAGATCATAGAGGCGAGAAGAAACCGCTCAACCCAGGGACGGTCGATTCAATATTATTATTCACAGCGCGAGGAAAGCTAAATAGAAGTAGGCTAATCTTCTGTTTTAGGCCACCAACGGCACCTTATAGCACTTTTAACCCTTTTCCTGACGCAGGACAAAATGCCAAATTTTTTGTGTGCCATTTTTAACTGTTCAAAACAGAGCCGGCGTGTCAGGAAAATAGTTTATCCTGTTGCGCCCTCTATAGGCCAGCGACTAGTCTACGTCAAGCTTAAAGCGTCATGACAGAGTATTACGGTCGACTAGTTGGTGCAACCCCTATTCCCCACAGACACAATCAAGCCCCGCCTACATTGGTTCTTGTTTGCGAGGCGACTCGCTGGATATACGCACAATAAAGGAGACCAGTGGGACTTCCCTCTCATGCCGACTGTACCTGTCCTCCTGTGTCTTCAGCCTCGGGCTCCATGGACGCGTGTGTGATGGTCTGGAACATGAAGCCTCAGATGAGAGCCTACAGGTTTGCGGGACATAAGGATGCTGTGACTTGTGTCCAGTTTTCGCCCTCCGGACATCTGCTGGCCTCGGCGTCCCGAGACAAGACGGTGCGGCTCTGGGTGCCCAGTGTGTGAGTCCTCGCTGTTCTGACACTATACACACCAAACTACAAACCCAATTCCCAAAAAAGTTGGGACACTGTACAAATTGTGAATAAAAACAAAATGCAATGATGTGGAAGTTTCAAATTTCAATATTTTATTCAGAATACAGCACATGACATATCAAATGTTTAAACTGAGAAAATGTATAATTTTAAGGGAAAAATAAGTTGATTTTAAATTTCATGACATCAACACATCTCAAAGAAGTTGTGCCGTGGCCATGTTTCCCGCTGTGTGCCATCCCCTCTTCTGTTTATATCAGTCTGCAAACGTCTGGGGACTGAGGAGACGAGCTGCTCAAGTTTAGGAATAGGAATGTTGTCCCATTCTTGTCTAACACAGGCTTCTAGCTGCTCAACTGTCTTAGGTCTTCTTTATCGCATCTTCCTCTTTATGATGCGCCAAATGTTTTCTAATGGTGAAAGATCTGGACTGCAGACTGGCCATTTCAGTGCCGGATCCTTCTTCTGCTCAGCCATGATGCTGTAACTGATGCAGTGTGTGCTCTGGCATTGTCATGTTGGAGAAGGCAAGGTCTTCCCTGAATGAGACGCCGTCTGGATGGAGCAGATGTTGCTCTAGAGCTTGGATAGACCTTTCAGCATTGATGGCCTTTCCAGATGTGTAAGCTGCCCATGCCACACACACTCATGAACCCCAGACCATCAGAGATCAGCTTCTGGACTGAGCGCTGAGAACAGCTTGGGTTGTTCTTGTCCTCTTTAGTCCGGATGGCGTCCCAGTTTTCCAAAAATAACTTCAAATGTTGATTGGTCTGACCCCAGAACAGTTTTCCACTTTACCACAGTCCATTTTAAATGAGCCTTGGCCCAGAGTGATGTGATGTGATGTGGAGGTGGCAGCAGAAGCCTTACGGAGCTTCAGTGAGTCCTGCTCTGATTCGGCTGAATGTTTGGCTTCCTGCTCTAGTTTCATGGCATTTCCACACGAGTCCCTGTAATGTTTCTGGATTACACGGATCATCATCATGAGCCCGCTCTCACACTGCAAAAAATGCTCTTCTTACTCAGTATTTTTGTCTTGTTTCTAGTCCAGACATCTAAAGATTCTTACATTAAGAAACATTTACTAGACAAGTAAAAATTATTGTCTTGTTTTGGAAAACAATAACTAAAAATTAAGCGAGTTTTTGCTTAAAATAAGATAAATAATCTTGTTTTCTGTTTAAGATTATTATTCTCACCCCATTGGCAGATTATTTATCTTATTTTAAGCAAAAACTCTCTTCATTTTGAGTTATTTTTCCCCAAAACAAGACAATTACTTTTGCTTGTCTAGTAAATACTTCTTGTTTTAAGAATTTTTAGACGTTTGGGCTAGAAACAAGACAGAAATACTGAGTGAGAAGAGCATTTTTCACAGTGTAAGCCTCCTGATCTGCAGTGACTAAAGCTCCCATGAGCCTCTTCTCTCCATCGCAGAGATGCTGGTGTGGGTGTTGGGACAGAAATAGCTGATATCATGTCGTGTGAGAGCCTGAGAGTCTCATCTTTACTCTGAGATCCGCCTCCATGAACACTGCCCATCTCCAAACTCTGGCTCTTATGCAAAAACACAACGAGGAACGGCTGCTAATGTCATTACACTGCAAAACATGCTCTTCTTACTCAGTATTTTTGTCTTGTTTCTAGTCAAAATATAAAAAGATTCTTACATTAAGAAACATTTACTAGACAAGTAAAAAATTGTCTTGTTTTGGGGAAAAATAATTGAAAATGAAGAGAGTTTTTGCTTAAAATAAGATAAATAATCTGCCAATAGGGTGAGAAAAATAATCTTAAGCAAAAACTCACTTCATTTTAATTTTATTTTTAAGAAAACAAGGAAAAATATCTTATGTCGTTTTACTTTATCTAGTAAATGCATCTTGATTTAAGAATTGTTAGATATTTAGACTGGAAACGTGTATAATATGTAGATTAGATTAGATTAGATTGTTTATTTTAGCCACACGACAATGCCGGTGGATTTTTTTTTCGGTACAGTATGTTTAAGCTCTACATCATCATACATTACAGACAAAAATAGACAATACACTTCACAACATGTAACAATACAAGATACAGTGGTTAAATGACCATGCATAGTGTATGAGAGGAAAAACTAAACTAAAGAGAGGAGTTCAGAGTCCTGATGGCTATGGGAAAAAGCTGTTTGTGAAGCGTTTGGTCATGGTAGATAGTGACCTGTAGCGCCTCCCTGAAGGAAGGAGCTGAAAAAGGTGGTTCGCTGGATGTGAGGTGTCAGAGATGATGTATGTGTGTGTTGTGATGTGTTGCTACAGGTATAAGCCTCTTGAAGGGTGTGTGTGTGTGTGCGTGTGTGTGTGTGTATATATATGTCTGTGTGTGTTGTTGTCAGGAAGGGCGAGTCCACGGTGTTCAGAGCTCATACAGGAACGGTGCGCAGCGTCAGCTTCTCCAGTGATGGACAGACTCTCGTCACCGCATCTGATGACAAAACCATCAAAGTCTGGACCGTCCATCGCCAGAAGTTCCTCTTCTCGCTCAGCCAGCACATCAACTGGGTGCGGAGCGCCAGGTGCGGACACACTCACGCTCTCACTGCTTTAGCTCATGCCAACCCTTACAGCCGTGCAAAATGGCTTCAAATCAACACACGGCAAAAAGTGCTCTTCTTCCTCAGTATTTCAGTCTTGTTTCTAGTCTAAACATCTAAACATTCTTAAAACAAGAAGTATTTACTAGACACTTTTTTGAGGAAAAATAACTCAAAATGAAGAGATCTTTAAACATCATTATTTTGCGCACTCCACTCACTGGCAGATAATATTCCTTATTTTAAGCAAAAACTCTTAATTTTGAGTTATTTATTTCCCAAAACAAGACAATATTTTTTACTTTTTAGGAAATGTTTCTTAATGAAGGAATTTTTAGATGTTTTGACTAAAATACTAAGTAAGAAAAGCATTTTTTGCAGTGTGCTGTTATTGTTAATTGGAAATGACTGGTCTGGCAGATGAAATGTAATTTAAAGTGACATCAGACATGCAGGAGTTATTGATGTGACCAGGGTTTGAAATAAACTTATGGCCCTATTCGGCTACCAAAGGTCAGGCACTGATGTCAGACGAGAAGGCCTGGCTCCAGTCTCTGCTCTACACTGCAAAAAATGCTCTTCTTACTTAGTAACCGTGTCTTGTTTCTGATGCATTTACTAGATCAGTAAATTACATAGTCTTCCTTGAGTTTTTGCTTAAAACAGGCAAAATGATCTGCCAATGGGGTGAGAAAAATAATCTTATTTCTGATTGAAATCTTGTTTCTTGTTTCCGTCCCGATCAGAAATAAGATTATTTTTCTCACCCCATTGGCAGATCATTTTGCCTGTTTTAAGAAAAAACTCACTTCATTTAGATATTTTTCTCCAGAAAACAAGAAGAAATATCTCATGTCGTTTTACTGATCTAGTAAATGCATCTTGATTTAAGAATATTTAGATGTTTGGACTGGAAACAAGACAAAAATACTAAATAAGAAGAGCATGTTTTGCAGTGTACGTAGTGTGTGTGTGTGTGTGTGTGTGTTAAAGTAAGCCAGATGCTTAGATTGTGCACAATACACTGTTAATATTTCACGCTGACCCACTAGTGGAGTCTGCACAGCTTTAGTAAGCGTAAGAAGTAACCCGTATAATTGGCCAGTGATGGGTTGGCCTGGATGTGATGTGTAAAGCTGTCTGAACTCCTGCAGGTTTTCTCCAGATGGGCGGCTCATCGTCTCTGCCAGCGATGATAAAACGGTGAAGCTGTGGGACAAGACCAGCCGAGAGTGTGTCCACTCGTTCTGCGAGCACGGCGGGTGAGAGACAGCGCCACACGCTGGACACACAGAGGGACGCGCGCTCAAGGCCCTTCACACCGGACGCGTATCCAAAAACCTAAGCCAATAAGCAAATATTTCACGCTCACTCTGCAAAAAGTTCCAGTTTGTTTCTAGTCCAAACATCTAATTCTTAAAACAAGAAGTATTTACTAGACAAGCAAAAGTAATTGTCTTGTTTTGGGAAAAATAACTCCAAATGAAGAGAGTTTTTGCTTAAAATAAGATAAATAATCTGCCAATGGGGTGAGAAAAATAATCTTAATTCAACAGAAAACAATATTATTTATCTTAAGTAAAACTCTCTTAATTTTGAGTTATTTTTCCCCAAAACAAGACCATAATTTTTACTTGTCTAGTAAATGTTTCTTAATGTAAGAATATTTAGATATTTTGACTAGAAACAAGACAAAAATACTGAGTAAGAAGAGCATTTGTTGCATTGTCAGGCCCTTTACAGCGGACACGTAACGGAAAGGCGAAGCGAATAAGCAAATATTTCGTGTCAAAACCATTCACATCAGCCGCGACACACATTTGTGACGTTTCAGAGCTCCAACGTTCAAAAACATTCGCGGCGACCGCTGAGCAAACACGGACACTTCCTCATGCAGAGGATGAAGAAGATAAATTCTGCTGCAGTATTGTCCTGTTTAACACTGAAGCTGCTTTAAAACTATCGGCATTGGAGAAGAGCGATATAAATAAAGCTGATTGATTGATTGAAGAGCTTTTCATTTTATTTAA
Source organism: Pseudorasbora parva (assembly GCF_024679245.1). Classification (NCBI taxonomy): domain Eukaryota; kingdom Metazoa; phylum Chordata; class Actinopteri; order Cypriniformes; family Gobionidae; genus Pseudorasbora; species Pseudorasbora parva. The sequence continues at coordinate 655,241 of NC_090193.1, read as the reverse complement.
AAGGCCGAACAGAAGGTTTTGGGTGCTCCAGTCTTAAAGAACAGAGTCTGAAGGGCTAATCTCCACAGGAGCTGAAGCTTTATCATGGCCGCTTCTGCTCTCACTTTCTAAAGTCTGTGGGACAGTTTGAGGAGCAGAGAGAGAAGCGTTAGCATCGCATCTGAGGAGACTCACACACACTTCAGGAACCAATCCATCCGCTTCCAGATGAGCACAATGCAAACATTTCAGTGCCACAGACCAACTGATGGACACACGTTCTATAATCGCGGACACAGGGTTTAGAAAAAAAAATCAACGATTGATAAAAGGTTGTTACTGCTGTCTGTAAACTCAGCTTCAGCTCGACCTACAGGTGTAATCTCCTGAGAAACGCCACACCTGGCGAAGGCTAATGTTGAGGGAATAGCTCCTGACATCAACTGGACATTTCCTCACCTTTGTTTCCTGGTGTGTGATTGGTTGAAGCCGTTTCTGTCGCCGCTAGAGTAAAAAAAACGTCATTGAAACGTAAAAAAATAAAAGTAGTTTTTTCGTCGCAGCACATTCACGTTCGGTGAGGAACTCTCTAACAGTAGCAACGCCAAGGTCATGGGTTCGATTCCCAGAGAAAGAAAAAACTGACAAAAATGAAAAATGTGTTCCATAAAAATGCAGTGTGAGCCGCTTTGGATAAATCTTCTGCCAAATGCATAAATGTAAATGCCTTTGTTTCCTTGTGTGTAATTGGTTGAAGCCTTTCTGTCGCCGATAGAGTAAAAAAACGACATCGAAACGGAAAAAAATAATGTAGTTTTCGCCATCTCTGCTTGTTTCCAGATATGTGAATTATGTGGAGTTCCACCCCAGCGGCACCTGTGTGGCGGCGGCCGGCACAGACAACACAGTGAAGGTCTGGGACATCCGCACACACAAGCTGCTGCAGCATTATCAGGGTGAGCAACACACTCACAACACACACTACAACACCGTTATATACTGACTTCCAAAGGGGAGTGTTTAAAGCGTTAGTTCAGCCAAAAGTGTAAATAGTGTGATTAATTCCTCCTGTGGTTGGCCAGCCGTCAGACCTCCGCTCATCTTCACACACAGATGAAGATATTAGTGTTGAAATCCGATGGCTCAGAAAGGCCTTCATTGACACCAATGTCATTTCCTCTCTCAAGACCCATAAAGGCACTAAAGACGTCGTTACAAAGCCCATCTCACTACAGCGGCTCTACAATCATTGATGAAGAGGCCAGAATAGAGTTAGTGCGCAAAAAACATGAATCAATTCACTGATTCAACGGCTCAAAGCTTTGTTTTGAAATCGTCCATCACTATACAAGTCGCTATTTAGTGTTTTTCCATCTCTTCATCAATGATTGTAGAGCTGCTGTAGTGAGATGGGCTTTGCAGCAGTCGTTCACGTGAAGGAATCAGTCAACAATGGCTAGCGGAGGAGCAGAAGAACTCTATAAGCCTCCCGCATCATTCACATCGCATGAGAGCATTTTGGCTTCCCCGTCAAATATAATAATGACAGAAGGAGGGCGGTGGACAGAACTGTAACGGTAACGTTACTGTGGCAGCATGAGAGCCGTATAAGTGCATTATATCGAGCATGGCTCTCTGAAGCGACACCTGCTGATGCCGTTTCACACACAGCCCTGTCTGTTTGTGGTGCGTATTTTTTCCGTACCATGTGACCAGATTCCAGTTTTCACACTGCACGCAGTGTCGGTCCGTCAGTGCGAAGTGCGGCGATCGTTTCTGCACCGAGTCTGGTTTGTTGTGCTGAACGCGCTGAATTAAAGGGACAGCGCTGTCTGCGTTAAAACAAACAGGTATTGGTGCGAAAATCTAGTAATTTCCCCACATATGCATATGATGTAAAGTGTAGGCCTACTCTGTTTCAAAGTCAACACATGGCTTTTTGCCTCGGGTAAAGCAGGAAAAGGGCTTTTAGCTTTAGGTAAACAAGTGAAATAATGAAGAGCTCTCTTTTCTGGAGGTGGAAAAAAAAGTTGTTTATGAACTGCAGGATTTCTTTTAAAAAGATTTTAAAAAATGAAAGAAAAAAACGAGTTGGCTGTTTTTGTCTATTGTAAGTTCTAATTTAAAATGTTTGTTATTTTACCATAGTCTAGCCGGTTTCTAAGGTAAGGCTAGGCCTGTATAAATATAAAGTAATGCATTGAATAATACATTGTTTAAATGTAGTGTGTGTAAACAGGATAGACCTACAAAGAGAATTGCAATGATGACAAGCCATGTTCAGTGCCAACTTTTGGATTTTAAATAAAAATAATGATTAGCCTACGTGTTAAACCGGCATGGGAGGTCTTCTCTCTCCCCGGAGAATTTTGACATCCCAATGTTGTTTTAATTAATTAATTTATTTTTTGAAAATAAAATCTAAATGAAGTGAGTTTTTGCTTAAAACAGGCAAAATGATCTGCCAATGGGGTGAGAGAAATAATCTTATTTCTGTTTGGGACGGAAACAAGAAACAAGATTTCAGTCAGAAATCAGATTATTTTTCTCACCCCATTGGCAGATCATTTTGCCTGTTTTAAGCAAAAACTCACTTCATTTAGATTTTATTTTCAACAAAACAAGAAAAAATATCTTATGTCGTTTCACTGATCTAGTAAATGCATCTTGATTTAAGAATTGTTTAATATTTGGACTGGAAACGAGACAGAATGAGTGAGAAGAGCACTTTCTGCAGTGTGATTGTGATGGGAATGTGCAGTGACCGCAGGAGTCTGCAGGGGGCGCCGAGTCTCCATTCATGAGGCCGTCTGTCCTCTGAGAGCGAAGAAACAAAGGAAATATTGTTTCCATCAGCAATTTATTTCACTGTACATTAAGAATTCTATTCATTATTATTATTATTTGTTTCTTAAAAATGTATTATCAAATTTTCTTCTGCTTATGAATATGAAAAAATCTTTAGATCTTTACTAGATCACCCAGACATGCTAATTAGACAAAGTTTAGTTAGGTTTGCCACAAAAATTATTAATAAATCACGATATTTGTGCAACAAAAGCAACATTTTACCCTGAAAATATGTAATTCTATACTGAGTTTGGTTGCATTGGGAATTTATTTACTTTTTATTCATCAAAATCAAGTTTTACAATTAATTGAGTTTTGTGTGTGTGTGTGTGTGTGTGTGTGTGTGTGTTTCAGTTCACAGTGCGGCAGTGAACGGCCTCTCCTTCCATCCGTCTGGAAACTACCTCATCACAGCCTCCAGTGACTCCACACTGAAGATCCTGGACCTGCTGGAGGGCCGGCTGCTCTACACGCTACACGGACATCAGGTAACGCACCGCTACACGCTACACGGACATCAGGTAACGCACCGCTACACGCTACACGGACATCAGGTAACGCACCGCTACACGCTACACGGACATCAGGTAACGCACCGCTACATGCTACACGGACATCAGGTAACGCACCGCTACATGCTACACGGACATCAGGTAACGCACCGCTACACGGACATCAGGTAACGCACCGCTACACGCTACACGGACATCAGGTAACGCACCGCTACACGCTACACGGACATCAGGTAACGCACCGCTACACGCTACACGGACATCAGGTAACGCACCGCTACATGCTACACGGACATCAGGTAACGCACCGCTACATGCTACACGGACATCAGGTAACGCACCGCTACACGGACATCAGGTAACGCACCGCTTCACGCTACACGGACATCAGGTAACGCACCGCTTCACGCTACACGGACATCAGGTAACGCACCGCTACACGCTACACGGACATCAGGTAACGCACCGCTACATGCTACACGGACATCAGGTAACGCACCGCTACACGCTACACGGACATCAGGTAACGCACCGCTACATGCTACACGGACATCAGGTAACGCACCGCTACACGCTACACGGACATCAGGTAACGCACCGCTACATGCTACACGGACATCAGGTAACGCACCGCTACATGCTACACGGACATCAGGTAACGCACCGCTACACGGACATCAGGTAACGCACCGCTACACGCTACACGGACATCAGGTAACGCACCGCTTCACGCTACACGGACATCAGGTAACGCACCGCTACACGCTACACGGACATCAGGTAACGCACCGCTACACGCTACACGGACATCAGGTAACGCACCGCTACACGCTACACGGACATCAGGTAACGCACCGCTACACGCTACACGGACATCAGGTAACGCACCGCTTCACGCTACACGGACATCAGGTAACGCACCGCCACACGCTACACGGACATCAGGTAACGCACCGCTACATGCTACACGGACATCAGGTAACGCACCGCTACACGCTACACGGACATCAGGTAACGCACCGCCACACGCTACACGGACATCAGGTAACGCACCGCTACACGGACATCAGGTAATGCACCGCTTCACGCTACACGGACATCAGGTAACGCACCGCTACACGCTACACGGACATCAGGTAACGCACCGCTACACGCTACACGGACATCAGGTAACGCACCGCTACACGCTACACGGACATCAGGTAACGCACCGCTACATGCTACACGGACATCAGGTAACGCACCGCTTCACGCTACACGGACATCAGGTAACGCACCGCTACACGCTACACGGACATCAGGTAACGCACCGCTACATGCTACACGGACATCAGGTAACGCACCGCTACACGCTACACGGACATCAGGTAACGCACCGCTACACGCTACACGGACATCAGGTAACGCACCGCTACACGGACATCAGGTAATGCACCGCTACATGCTACACGGACATCAGGTAACGCACCGCTACACGCTACACGGACATCAGGTAACGCACCGCTACACGCTACACGGACATCAGGTAACGCACCGCTACACGGACATCAGGTAATGCACCGCTTCACGCTACACGGACATCAGGTAACGCACCGCTACACGCCACACGGACATCAGGTAACGCACCGCTACACGCTACACGGACATCAGGTAACGCACCGCTTCACGCTACAAGGACATCAGGTAGCGCACCGCCACACGCTACACGGACATCAGGTAACGCACCGCCACACGCTACACGGACATCAGGTAACGCTACGCCACACGCTACACGGACATCAGGTAACGCACCGCTACACGCTACACGGACATCAGGTAGCGCACCGCCACACGCTACACGGACATCAGGTAACGCACCGCTACACGCTACACGGACATCAGGTAACGCACCGCTACACGCTACACGGACATCAGGTAACGCACCGCCACACGCTACACGGACATCAGGTAACGCTACGCCACACGCTACACGGACATCAGGTAACGCACCGCTACACGCTACACGGACATCAGGTAGCGCACCGCCACACGCTACACGGACATCAGGTAACGCACCGCTATACGCTACATGCTACATACTTGTGTTGCTTTAAAAATCTAATGTGAATACAGATTACAAAGCGTTCACCAAACCCATGTGTTCTGTGTTGATTAACTATCTAATGAAGTTATCATCGTTGGCTAAATGAAGTCGGTGCGCCACCTACAGGCCTTCTGGGTGAAGTGTAGGGTGGTGAAGAACATGCTAAATGGCCATCACTGCATTACCCTTTTTGATAGAATAATCGTGATGATCATTCTGAGCAGAATAATCGTTGCAAAAGGATCTGCTGTTGGCTGCACTGGTGTTGTTTTCCCTTCAGTGGAGCGCTGCCTAAATCAGTCGTGCCCTGAGAGTATAAAACCGCCCACCTATGGTGAGTCACGTATTACAGACCTGAAGCCTCCTGTTAGCGCTAGCGTACCGAACGCCTGCTAGCGTCCGTGGGATGACCTCTGACCTCTGACCGAGCCGTACATCACACTCATCGAAGCACATCATCTATTGTTCTCCGTTTACTCATTCACACGCATTCACAGGTTGATGACTATAGTGAGGATGTTTTTCTGAATCAAAGGGATAGTTCACCCAAAAATGAAAGTTCTGCCATCCTTTACTCTCCCTCATGTTCCAAACTGGAGGAGTTTCTTTCTTCAGCTGAACACAAAGGAAGATATTTTGAAGAATGTTTGGAAACAAGCAGAGAGAGCAACCATTGACTACCACAGTAGGGGAAAATACTATAGTAGTGAAGGGTTGCTGAACTTTAAGTCATCGTGATATACTCTCACCGGACTCTCACATTCAGATGGTAGAGTCAGAATTTGGCGTAACCAGAATGAGAACATGGATCCATCATGCCTTTTTACCACTGTGCAGGCTGGTGGTGGTGGTGTAATGGTGTGGGGGATGTTTTCTTGGCACACTTTAGGCCCCTTAGTGCCAATTGGGCATCGTTTAAATGCCACGGCCTACCTGAGCATTGTTTCTGACCATGTCCATCCCTTTATGACCACCATGTCCCCATCCTCTGATGGCTACTTCCAGCAGGATAATGCACCATGTCACAAAGCTCCAATCATTTCAAATTGGTTTTTTGAACATGCCAATGAGTTGACTGTACTAAAATGGCCGCCACAGTCCCCAGATCTCAACCCAATAGAGCATCTTTGGGATGTGGTGGAACGGGAGCTTCGTGCCCTGGATGTGCATCCCACAAATCTCCATCAACTGCAAGATGCTCTCCTATCAATATGGGCCGACATTTCTAAAGAATGCTTTCAGCAGTTTGATGATCAATGCCACGGAGAATTAAGGCAGTTCTGAAGGAGAAAGGGTCAAACACAGTATTAGTGTGTGTTCATAATAATCCTTTAGGGGAGTGGATATGGCTATATTACTATATCCGTATATTATATGTGGCTATAGATCTTAACGATAGAACAGCTTTGGGATGAATTAGAGCGGAGACTGAGAGCCAGGCCTTCTCGTCCAACATCAGTGCCTGACCTCACAAATGAGCTTCTAGAAGCATGGGCAAAAATCCCCATAAACACACTCCTAAACCTTGAGGAAAGCCTTCCCAGAAGAGCTGGAGCTGTTAGAGAGGGTGGGCCGACTCCAGATTAAACCCCACGGGTTAACAATGGGGAGCTCAGGTGTGTGTAGAGGCGGCACAACACTTTTGGCAGTATTTTGAATGTTTCCATCGCTGGTTTTTCTCTGCGTTTCTTTTAGACGGCGAATCTGAGTAATTGTTCTATAAACCAACAGGACAAGGCGTCGAGAAGAGTGATATTTAATTACTCTGTTAGGGTGATGATATTTATTTTAGTACATTTCACCAAAAACCACACTACTAAAGAATCGTGTAAAGCTCCGTAAACCTTGGCTTGATATTATTACTTGTGACAAACTGAGCTGCTCTGTGTATTCTGACAGCTTTCTATCAGAACCAGCATTAACTTCTGGAGCAGTTTGAGCTCCAGTAGCTCGTCTGTTTGATCGGACCCCACGGGCCAGCCTTCGCTCCCCACGGTCATCAATGAGCCTTGGCCGCCCATGACCCTGTGGCCGGTTCTCCACTGGTCCTTCCTTGGAGCACTTTTGATAGATACTGACCACTGCAGACCGGGAACAGCCCACAAGAGCTGCAGTTTTGGAGATGCTCTGACCCAGTCGTCTAGCCGTCACAATCTGGCCAAACTCGCTCAAATCCTTACGCTTGCCCATTTCTCCTGCTTCACACACATCAACTCTGAGGACTAAATGTTCACTTGCTGCCTAATATATCCCACCCACTAACAGAGATCATCAGTGTTGTTCACTTCACAGGTCATTGGCCTGTCTGGTGTGTGTTCTGATGTTTATTTCCCAAACACACGTGTGTATCTGTGCAGGTGTTGGTGTCCTGCTGTGCACCGTGATCTCTGCACAGGATGGTCATCTGAGAACAGCCTCACGTTGTTATGCCTGATGGCTGTGGTGTGTAATGAGTGTGTGTGTGTGTGTGTGTGTTTGCAGGGTCCGGCCACCTGTGTGAACTTCTCGAGGACCGGAGACCACTTCGCCTCCGCAGGCTCAGATCAACAGGTAATGATGGTCTCTCTCTCTCTCTCTCTCTCTCTCTCTCTCTCTCTCTCTCTCTCTCTCTCTCTCTCTCTCTCTCTCTCTCTTCTCTCTCTCTCTCTTCTCTCTCTCTCTCTCTCTCGCTCATCCTGTGACTGTTGCAGGTTATGGTGTGGAGGACTAACTTTGACCGAGTGGATTACAGTGCAGTGCTGGAGCAGAGGTGTGAGGCAGACTCCAGCGTACCGCTCGCACAGGTACACACACACACACACACCCTAAACCTACCCATCGCAGGAAACATTCTGCATTTTTACTTTCTCAGAAATCTCCTCCTGTATGATTTATAAGCCTTTTGAAAGGTGGGGACCGCTGGTGATCTCAGGTTTTACTATCCTTATGGGGACATTTGGTCCACACAATGTAATATAAACAAGGGCAAATACACACACACACACACACACACACACACACACACACACACACACACACACACACACACTCATACTCCAGTGGAGCCGATTGGCTAATCCGTCTGAATGGACTCATGTATGAATCACTTCCTCTCTGAATCAGATCACGTGACTCACGAACTCTGACGGCGATTTATATAAAGGTGTGGAGATGCATTTAGTAAACCACATAAGATATTTTCTTGTTTTGTTGAAAATTAAATCTGCCAATGGGGTGAGCAAAATAATCTTATTTCTGTTTGGGACCGAAACAAGATTTCAATCAGAAATAAGATTATTTTTCTCACCCCATTGGCAGATCATTTTGCCTGTTTTAAGCAAAAACTCTCTTCATTTAGATTTTATTTTCAACAAAACAAGAAAAAATATCTGATGTCGTTTCACTGATCTAGTAAATGCATCTTGATTTAAGAATTGTGAGATATTTAGACTGGAAACGAGACAAGATGAGTGAGTAAGAAGAGCATGTTCTGCAGTGTGTGATGCACTGATGATGGTTTAACAGACGCAAAATAATAATAACAATAGAAAACGAACAGCATTTCATGTGACGAGTCAATGACTGACTGCAGCCATAAAGCGTTATCATAACCCAGCCAAGCCCAATATGAGCATTAATGACGAGGACAACACACACACACACACACACACACACACACACACACCTGATGAACTGAAGACTTGGCCCAACATTAATACCATTTAACATTTCCAGGAAACAGGTAACGAACTTGTGAAGACACGTGTTCAATTTCCAGGATGCTCTAATTACATCTGACACATGTAATGAGTGTATCAGGGCCACTACGAGCCCTGGAGAAAGAGTGTGTGTGTGTGTGTGTGTGTGTGTGTGTGTGTGTTATAGCTCCACAGCTCTCTCTCCTCCGCTGCTGTAAACAGAGCCATTACCACATTACACACAACCATTCTCAACACACTTGCCTTCACAGAAGTCATGGGAAATAAAACACAGGGCTCTGCTGTTGTAAAAATGCAGTTTTATGAATTCAGTTGATAAGAATATTAACATTTTATTAAAGCATTAAAACCCAATCCAGAAAAAAATTAAATCAATTGGAATTCGGGAAAAATAAAACCAAATTTGGGAGGAGAACTGATTAAAAGCGGATTTTATAAGGCCATAAAAATAATAAATTGTAGTTAAATTGTATAAGTTTCATGATTTGAATGAATTAGAAATGCGTTTTTGGATACTGTAATTTAATTTAACCATTAAAACATAATTTAGACAAATGTTAATGGATTTAATAGAAACTGAGGAGAAAAATAAAAGAATTTGTAAAATAAATAAATAAACGTTTGTACTTTTAAAAATATTTGTTAAACTTTTAATTTTAAATTTATATATATTTAATAATTCATACTTTAGTATTTTTAAATCAGACTAATATATTAATAATAAATAATAATAAACGGGTTTAAACTGTAAAAAATAAATTAAATATAGCTGCAAGCAGCAATTGTCGGGGCCAAGCGAAAAGAAGACCCTAAGACATGCCAGCATAGCTAGCTGGGAGTGTAAGACCAACTGCAACAATGAGCCATTAAAGACTTAAGTTGATTTTAGGCAAAAAAGCAGTACAATTTTAAATAAAGTCAATAATAATGATTTAATGGTTTATCATTTTCGACCAATAGGTGGCACTGTTACGAAACTGATGTGGCGTAGTCAAACTGAGGTGGAAATGACATGCAAAGTTTGGTGTCAATATGTCAAAGCATTGCAGAGATACAGCCTCAAGAGTAATTTTTGCATCATAGCTCAACTCTGTTGCAGTGGTATATGACAACTCTTTTGTTTATCAACACGAAATCCATAATTATTTGTTCACATGGTCTGAAGACGATACGATTCAATTTTGGTGAAAATTGGACAAACGGTCTAGGACGAGTTTGAAAAAGTATGTTTTTAACCAATAACAAGATAGAGGGCAGAAAGGTTTGCCAAATATGGACAAAATTGGTATCCATATTCTCGGCAGGAGCCAATGAATGTGACCAGTCTCATTACAATAGGCTAATTTAATCAAAAGTTATTAGCATTTTGTACACCTTATTACAACTTTTGACCACAAGGTGGCGCTGCCCGAAAACTTTTTGAGTACCTTCAGGGCATGGAGCAGAAGACACATACTGAGTTTTGTAATGATAAGCTAATGCATTCGTTAAGTGTAACATTAGCATTTTATTCCCTAATACTGCATTGAAGTCAATGGGTATTTCATGTTTTGTTCTATTATAGCGCCACCAAGAGGCACAATCCCACCATTTTTTTAATTTTTCCTCAGTATGAGCCCATACATATACGTGTCGAGTTTGGTGAAAATATCTCATTTTGTTTTGGAGTTATAAACATTTACATGAAAAAACACGTAAAAAATGACTGACACCTGACTTTGATTGGATTTTACTACCCCTTACTATGAATATTTTGACATTTGGGCATTACCGTATTGCTATCGACCTATGTTTCCGAACTTCTGAGGCTGGTTTCGTCTCGATCGGACTAGCGGTTTTGAAGATATCAGCTAATGTTTTTTAAGCACTAAATTACAATGCTGCGCAAACCATACGCCGAAACCTGGCAAGTCTGGTATCGTTGGACTCGGCAAGGATTCAGGAGACAAAAAAAGTTACTCCCATCCAAATATGTCAACCACACCCAAAGATATAAGCTTTTGGGGAAAAAAATTATCCACTAGGTGGCGCTGTTTCGAAACTTCTCAGGCTACTTCAGGGCATGGTGTTGATGACCCATACCAAGTTTCGTAACAATCCGTTCATGCGTTCATAAAATACAGCATTTTAGCACATAATTCAAAATGGCCGACAGCCAAAAAGGCAGACCTAGTAAACTTGGATATCAGTTGACTCGACATGACTCCCCGTATCTAAGGAGATACATTTTATGATTTTTGGATAAATGGTTTAGAAGTTATAAGCCAAAATAGCCCTTTTTTGAATCTCCGGACCAGTAGGGTGCACTGCGCCGAAACACTGCATGTTGCCTCAGGTCATGCTTGTGATGACATGTGCCAAGTTTGGTTTGAATACGATAAAGCGTTGCAGAGATATGGCCTTTAGTTGTTTTTGCAACCTCTACGTAAAATTTGTTCGCACATTTATCGTAAACGATTTGAAGAATCAACATGAATTCCATAACTTTTTGTCACCATGGTCTGAAGATGATCTGGTTCAATGTTCGTGCAAATCAGATGAACCGTCTAGGACGAGTTCGAAAAAGTAGTTTTTTTGGAAAATTAAAAATGGCGGGTAATTTTTATGACGCAAAACGACGTCATAGGGTGCAATCGAATCGGCTTGAGCCAAGGAGTCAGAGAAAATTTGGATTTTGTTTCTAGCCCTTTTAGTTCAGGAGTTATTAGCATAAACATGAGTGCAACTTTGGACTGTTGGTGGCGCTAGAGGGATTGAGTTAGAGACTCAAAATTTGCTATATTGACAGTTGTGCCTGTCCTTTATATGTGTGCCAGATTTCATCATGTTCCCGCAAGCGGTTCTATGGGCTGCCATAGACTTGTGAGCGGAAGAAGAATAATAATAATAATAGGAACGCTAACGGTTTCAATAGGTGCCTCCGCACCTTCGGTGCTTGGCCCCTAATTAAAAGGGTTTCATAGCGCCCATAAAATATAAAATATATCAAAATATACAATGTAAAAATCTGAATTTAGGAAAAGTAAATACAATTTGTGTCAGAATTTTGACAAATTAAAATGGATATAAAAGAAACAGAGAAAAAAACGGATTTCTTTGAGCTTTAAAAATATTTTTTTGGCTAAATTTTTCATTGTTAACAAAAAAATGTATTAATTTATATGTTTTTAATAATTTATACTTTTGTATTTTTTTTCATCCGACTAATAGAGTAATTAAAGAAATATAGACAGATCAATTGATTATCAAAATAATCGTTATTTTTAGATCTACAAAATATGAAATCAAAATTAATCCAGAAATAAAATGAATGGACAAAAATGTCCATTACATTTACAATGTAACAATATAAACAAAGTTACAATATTTCTTGTAAATATCAACTTAAACATTAATTTAATCAAATTAAATTAAATTGGTGGTGTTATTTAATTTTGTAAAAGCCTTTTTTTTTTTTTTAATCTTGCATCTAAATGTGTGCATCATCTTTCATGTTCAATTCTTCCATTTGATTAATAAATTCAGTTATAATAGTAAAGACAGTATAGGGCTGTTACCAATCAAATTAAATAATTTAAACTGCAAAAAATACAGCGGCAATAAATAATGTTATAAGATTGATGATCTAAATAAAACATGCAATCATACTTATAAACATAACCACCAATAGGGGGCAGCAAGGGATCGTCTTCATGAGCGAGTCATTGAGTCGTTCATTCAAATGATTCCTTCAAAACACTGAATCATTCAGTAACAAAACACCGCGCCGAGTGTTGCTTTCCTCTGGAGCGATTGTCGTCGGTGAAATCATGAGTGAAAGGGAACAACAAAGGGTTGTTTGGATCTAAAACTTAAGTAACTTAATATTAATTAGGCTACTTTGAACTAGGCTACAGCATTCATGCGACACAATTCACGATTGCAAAGTCGACTTGTGTTATTAACAATATCATAAATCATAAATATCCACATCTACAGAAAGCTGAGTTTTCCCCCAGTATGTTTCTTCTGTGAGTTTATATCGCTGCTCAATGGTTTGGATTCCTCCACGAATGTCTCTCAGAGACGGGCAGCGCGAGCCTCAGCGCGACTAACGTACCAGAGGCAGAGATACGCTCATCAGTCGCTGTTTACATTGAATATAATAAAAACAACAACAAAAAAATCTGAATCATTCTCGCGTTTCTGGTTATTTTAATATTTCATTTGTCCCAGACACAGAATGTCAGCCCTGGGCCTACAGGCAGCGCTGTGTTCTCCTGACCAATGGGTTGTCTGTGTATTCAGAGGCAGTGAGCAACAGGTTTATAATAATAAATAACTACGTTAATGCGCGATACAATAATTGTCGGCGTTAATTAATGAATGCGTTAACACGATAATAACGCGTTAACTTGCCCAGCCCTAATATATATATATATATAAAATATATGAAAACATACAATGGAAAAATCTGAAATACAAAAATAAATAAAACCGAATTGCCAAAAACAGTTCAAAAAAAAGTTCTGGTTGCGCTTAAATTGTTAAATGGTATATTTATTGAGACGACACAGGTTTTGTGATGTTTAAAGTGGACCTGAGGTGTGTGTTAATGAAGCACAGCCTTGATTGATCACTCAGGTGTGTGTGTGTGTGTGTGTGTGTGTGTGTGTGTGTGTGTGTGTGTGTGTGTGTGTGTGTGTGTGTGTGTGTGTGTGTGTGAGGAACAGTCTTTAATATTTAACCTCGTGAAGGAGTAAAAATACTGGATCAATGTTGGTCTGGAAGCCATTATTTAAACATGAGAGTCTGCCCCGGTGAAGGTCAGTCCAGAATTAAACATCCCATAACATCCCTGCTCCGTGTCAGAGCAGGAGAAAAGGAGAAAAATAACAGGTCATTCCTTCTGAAGATAAATAAAGAGCTGAGCGTGAATCTTTAGTCCAGATGGTTCAGTAAATGCACATTTGAGTCATTAGTTCCCAGAAGCCTCGGCATCAACATCACGAGACGGATTTCATGAAAAGCTGATGTTTTGATCAGATATTGATCGGGTGTTTATCAGTTTCATGTGTTCAGGCACATCTGATCAATACTGCTGTATCCTTCACCTACACACTGCTCCTTTAACAGGGACCTATTATTCAAAACTCACTTTTATTTTCAGATGTGTGTAAACACCCAATGCTTTATTATAATCCCCATCAATCATTATCAACCTCTCATATTTCCCTCTACACTCTTCTTATTAATTATTTTATGAAGACCTCCGCTCATCTTCACACACAGATGAAGATATTAGTGTTGAAATCCGATGGCTCAGAAAGGCCTTCATTGACACCAATGTCATTTCCTCTCTCAAGACCCATAAAGGCACTAAAGACGTCGTTACAAAGCCCATCTCACTACAGCGGCTCTACAATCATTGATGAAGAGGCCAGAATAGAGTTAGTGCGCAAAAAACACTAAATAACGACATCACATACAGTCCCTGACAAAAGTCTTGTCGCTTATCTATTTTCTAGAAATACCTGATATTAACCTGACTTTTAATTAATTAATTGGTGTTAGAAATAGCTCATATGAAAAGCTAAAACCCTCCCAAATGATGTTTAATGCACTGAAATAAATAATGTTCACAGAAAATATTGAATATTTATCATTTAATCAAGACGGAAAGGTCAAATTTTGGCAAGACAAAAGTTTTGTCGCCTATACAGAAATGGAACAAATTTACTGCAAATACAAAAATATGTCAGCAAATTAAGTTGTGGTGCTGTGAGATCCAAATGTAATATCTTGTATGACTTCCATGAGCTTGAAGGACTGCATCCATGCGGTTTGGCAAGGATTCATACAATTGATTGATGAAGTCATCAGGAATAGCTAAGAAAGCAGTCTTGCATGCCTCCCAGAGTTCATCAATATTCTTTGGTTTCGTCTTCCATGCGTCCTCTTTCATCCTACCCCACATATGCTCAATGATGTTCATGTCTGGTGACTGGGCTGGCCAATCCTGGAGCATCTTGATCTTCTTCGCCTTGAGGAACTTTGATGTGGAGATGGAAGTATGCGATGGAGCACCGTCCTGCTGCAGAATTTGGCCTCTTTTATGGTTGGGAATATAAGAGGTAGCTAAGATTTCTTGGTATTTTAGACTATTGATGTTGCCTTCCACCCTGCAGATCTCTCGCACACCCCCATACTGGATGTAACCCCAGACCATGATTTTTCCGCCACCAAACTTCACTGTTTTCTGGGTGAATCTCGGATCCATTCGGGCTCCAGTAGGTCTCCTGCAATATTTGCGGCGACTGTGGTGTCAACAGAAGATTCATCTGAAAAATCCACCTTCTGCCACTTTTCCAGCGTCCATCCTTTTAGCAGGCTGTGGGCCTTGGCAAATGCCACACGGTTTTTCAATTGTCTTTTGTTTAGTGCTGGCTTCTGGGCACTGATTCGACCATGGAGGCCATTTCGAGACAGAATCCGACAAACTGTTCTGGTTGACACGGACTTCAGGTGACCAGGTCTCGTGGAGCTCTGCTGCAGTGGAAAATGGGCTGGCCTTGGATTTTCGAGCCAACAAACGGTCCTCTCGAGCAGTTGTCTTGCGGGGTCTGCCTGACCTGGGCTTGTCAAAAACGTCTCCAGTCTCTTCAAATCTTTTTTTTATCCTCTGTACTTGACGCTGAGACACATTGAAGGTGTCTGCCACATCAGCAGTGGATCTGGTCTTCAGCCTCTTGATAATCAAAACTTTACTCTCAGGGTGAATCTTCTGCGAATGTCCCTTGTCAGACTGCACGATAGTGAAGGCGCGCTAAAAACGGACGCGCACAAGAAAACTCACCCGGAGTTTTATATCATCAATGAATGACGCGTTGGGTGACAGTGAGCTGCGTTACACGCGGGACTGAAATGCTGGCTACAGAGAAATCTCTAGCTCTCGTTTTGGTCATAGTTTGTCTTGAAAAACGGAGATATTTGACGGTCGTCGTAGGAGAAGTCACACTGCAGGATTGTGTGCCAAATCTTCTGACACTGCCAGAATTTCGTCTGAGGTAAAATTTGATCGCAGCGCTCATTAATCGGCTGCCGGTGAACATGTCAAACTAACGACCAAAGATGTCAGATTTTAGCCGAGGATCAGAGAGCTACATTTGTCTCAGACGGCCAAATCATGGCCAAAATCGCACAGTGTGCACCCGGCTTTAGGCATGTTTGCAGAGGTCTAGTTGCAGTTGATGTGAAGGTCTAGCGTACTGGGGTTCTTTTTATACACACTTGAGACCTAATTGATCCATTATTAGTCACAGGTGAAGCTCATATGACAAGGTGACAACACTTATGTCTTTGCAAAAATGGACTCAATGGGCTTTACCAAGCTGTGAATATTAGAATACTTTTTGAAAGTTTAGTTTTTCACTGAAACATTATCACAAAAGCTGGTGGGATTAAAATGAGTCATTTCTTGTAAAAAAAATCTTGATTAGAAATATATTTCAGCGGCACTTTAGGTCAATTTATACACAAGCGACAAGACTTTTGTCAGGGACTGTATGCACAAGTGTTGCGCGTTGTTGTCACGGTGACATAAACACATTTCTGCATGCAGGAAGACGTATGTTAGGGTAATATTTTACATTTATTTTAATCACAAAAACTAACCATTGCATCCAGTTAAACAGGCCCATTGGCTACTTGCATAATAAGCAGTTTTAAATTGAAAAGGTTCAATGCCTTATCACGCTGACGTGACCGAGCCCGACCCGAACCCGAACGTCATTTCTAAATATCTGTCCTGGCTCGGGTCGGGTATCCATCCTCTAGTGTGTGTGTGTGTGTGTGTGTGTGTGTGTGAGAGAGTGCGTTTGTGTGTGTGAGAGTGTGCGCGCGCGCGCGTGTGTGTGTGTGTGTGTGTGAGAGTGCGTTTGTGTGTGTGAGAGTGCGCGTGCGCGTGTGTAAGTGTGTGTGTGCTGCATGTGCGTCTCTTGATGAATGACTATATAAGTGCATGAGAGTGTTATACGAGTGTGTGTGTGTGTGTGTGTGTGTGTGTGTGTGTGTGTGTGTGTGTGAGAGAGAGAGTGCACGTGTGTGTGTGTGTGTGTGTGTGTGTGTGTGTGTGTGTGTGTGTGTGAGTGCACGTGTGTGTGTGTGTGTGTGTGTGTGAGAGTGCGTTTGTGTGTGTTTGTGTGTGTGAGAGTGCGTTTGTGTATGTGAGAGTGTGTTTGTGTGTGTGTGTGAGTGTGTGTGTGTGAGAGTGCATGTGTGTGTGCGTGTGAGAGTGCGTGTGTGTGAGTGTGTGTGAGAGTGCATGTGTGTGTGAGAGTGCGTGTGTGTGTGTGTGTGTGTGCTGCATGTGCGTCTCTTGATGAATGACTGTATGGAGGATTGTGGCTATTGATGGATCCGTCAGGCCAGAGCAATTCAGAGTTTCATGAGGCCTCAGGAAATTTTCCACTGTTGGTTTTTCCAGTCCAGGTGATTCATGGTGGGGGTGTTAAAGGGTGCATGTGTGTGTGTGTGTGTGTGTGTGTGTGTGTGTGTGTGTGTGTTTGAGCAGCTGTTTTACTGCTGAGCTGTGAATAAGTCCACCTCTCAACAAGAGTTAATCTGCTCTTGTGAAGTGTGTTGGCTCAGCATAAGCTCTCTTCAGCTTTCATGAGTTTGTGCTCGTTTCGTCGGCTCTTCCTTCACATTCAGCTGCAGCTCCACAACTGGACATAATGTAGTGCAAATTAAGGGGCTCATGTTCACAATATATTTGTTTAGTACAATTAAATATTAAAAAACACGTATCTATGGCCTACTGTATGCATTCTGTAATCCGGTGTTTTCCTGCCATCACACACACATAGAGGAAAATTTGACGGTTTAATAAATGATCTGGGGGTACCTTCACACACACATTCTGGAGACACCAGAGATTTATATCACATCTTGTGAATGTGCCCCTTGAACATACAACTTTTGATTTGAGAACTGTAATGTTGAAATGAACATAGCATAACTAACTGAAAGCTGATTGCGTGTAAATCATAGATTGATCTTCCGTTTTATCGGCGTTCATATCACTTATTCATTTGAAGTTCATTTTGATCAATAACACAATGTTCACGCGTCCAGCTACACACGCAAGTCACGTCTGGTGTGAACACGCAGTAAGTGCAAATAATGCCGTCACGTTCCTAAATGCACACGCAGAGCTGAAGTTCACTGCGATACTTCCTGTGAACCGAGACACTAAACATGTTCAAACTCTGCAAAAAATGCTCTTCTTACTCAGTATTTCTGTCTTGTTTCCAGTCCAAACATCTAAACATTCTTACTTTAAGAAACATTTACTAGACAAGCAAAAGTTATTGTCTTGTTTAGGGAAAAAATAACTCAAAAATAAGATAAATAATCTGCCAATGGGGTGAGAAAAATAATCTTGTTTTCTGTTTGAATTAAGATTATTTTTCTCACCCCATTGGCAGATTATTTATCTTATTTTAAGCAAAAACTCTCTTCATTTTGAGTTATTTTTCCCCAAAACAAGACAATTACTTTTGCTTGTCTAGTAAATACTTCTTGTTTTAAGAATGTTTAGATGTTTGGACGAGAAAAAAGACAGAAATACTGAGTAAGAAGAGCATTTTTTGCAGTGCATGTGTCACTATCACGATCCAATGACGCTAAACATGGGATCATGTGTCATGCACATCAGACGTCACGTTTGCCAGGAATCACACAGGCAAATGTTGAGCTAGCTGGACCTAGAAGAGGCTTTCCAGTGGCACCTGTCTGCCAGATGTGCCTTTATTCTCTGAACCAGCCTTTCAAAGAGAAACTGAGTCTGATTAAAACATCACAGTGTCCATACGGTCCACTGGCCTGATGTGGTCATACTCAACTCGAGGCAGAATATGAGTCTGATGCTCATTGGGCGGTGATTATGGGGCGTGTTTAACCCAACCAGGAAAGCCCTCGATTGGACAGACCAACAACCAATCAGAGCAGCGGAGCGACGCATAACGTTAGTGGTCAAATGTCAACAGAGCTCAACTGCACTGTGTGGCCACGTCTGCAGTTTTCCCGCCGGTTTTCCATGTCCGCGGGTTGAAGCGACCTCAATTATGGGATATATACACCCAGGAATGCCAATTTGCCAAAATAACACACATTTTACAGCGAACATTAGTGAATGACAGCTGGTCTTTACATCCAGCACTTTAACTATTGCATGACAGTCATCAGGAACTCAAGTGACCGCATCAGTGTTTTAAGCTGGAATGGCAGAGGTGGGCGGAAGTAAACCGCTAACTTAGAAAGAACGCAGAAGAACCATAAAGGTGATGGATTATGTGAAGCAGATTCAGACGGACGTCACTAATGTTTCCTCTCTCCTGCAGGTGTTGGACGCGAGCTCACACACAGCCGTGGTCTCGCCAGGAGCCGACCCGCATCAGGCAGAACTGGACCGCGTTCCCGCTGCGCTGACCCAAACCTTACAGCACATCATCGCTCAGCTGGACGTGCTCACACAGGTATGCTGCTCTGCCATCAATCAAATGACCATACCACGCCTTTTATGCTGTTTTAACCCTTAAACGCATTGTGGCAAGTGTACAGTTTGGCGGAGGGGGGATTATGGGATGGGTTGTTTTTCAGGGGTTGTGCTTGGTGACCCCTAGTCATTATTCACTTCTTCATTCATTTTTTAAAGTTAGACATCAACCTTCCTAGTATTCCTCAATCAATCAATTTTAAACAATATAACATGGGAACAAACATTGAATTATAATTGAATGCCGGGTTTTTTTACGCTAATGACCCGAAGTGTGTTAGATTGTACGTATATATTTTTTTGCGCAATAATAAATGAATCTATAATGACGAAATGGGTGCAATTCACCAGTGATGAAGTGACGTTTCACTCATAGTCACTGCAGGCAGAAAACAAAACCATAATACAGGGTGTCCGCGGGGTTTTAAAAAGTATTAAAAAGTGATAAATCAAAATTGTCAAATTTAAGGCCATTAAAAGTGTTAAATGTGGTCTCAGAGGTATTTTTTTTTTTTCCAAATTAGGTATTATTTTTTCAGACTATCAGGTGTCCTATTCTGATTGAAATTCTGTCTGCGTTCGCGTTAGTTTGTTTAGATATGGGCTTTAGCATATCTGGGCACATTATCAAAGATCTTTCGTCTCCGTCTCGGCGTGTGTTTGATGCTGACGTCATATTCAGCGGTCGTTCGGCATCATCTCAGAGCACTGCGCGCTCAACAGAAGTGGCTGGCTTACGTTTTATTATAGACTTGCTTCAAGGCATATCTTCAACAACTATCCTCATAAGAGCAATCTTAAATGTTTTGTATAAAGAGTTGTGAGAGAATGAGGCGCGATCCATATAAACAGTGAGACCCGCGTGTCTGTCTGCTCTTAAAGGGACAGCAGCCAATAAAGCTTCCTATCAGTAAAGTTAAAGAACAAAGGGAACAGAGAAAATGAATCGCTGCGCTTGACTAAATAACTTTTGTAGCTTTAATAAGGATTAATTATTTAATTTATAGTTTATGCAGTGCAGACTGCATATAACTTTGATAACTTTATTAAATTTCTGTATATTTCCTAACTGTTCAGACAGGAAGGGCAGGAGTAAACATGACATTTATTATGGGTTTATGTTAGCATTGTTTTAAGTTTACTTAAATTAAAAACTGTTATATTTTTGAAGCCTAATAATAAATGTAAAATAAAATAAAAATTCAGTAGCTGTATTAATATCAGTAATACTGGCCTTCATTCATAAAAAGATGCCATTTAAACAAGTATTTAAAATATACTGTCTTTATGTTGTTTCTACATTAATTTGATTAACTGTGAAATTATTATATTAAAAAATATAATAAAAATGTACAAAAACATTTCTTTTTTATTGCGATTAATCACAGAAAGAATGTTTGATTAGTCTAGTTAAAGGTTTTAATCGATTGACAGCACTAGTATTTAGTATTTTGTTTAATTCAACAACTCACAGTTATAGAAATGTAATATTTGGCTCAGGTTTTGTTGTTGGAAAAAAACACTAAATAATTGAATTGCTGAATAACCAATTATTAATGTAAATCAGATGTGTGTGCAGTAATGCTTCTCCTCAACCAGCCGTTGTGAATGTTGAGATGTATTTTACTGTGTCTGAATGATAACTTATCACAGATTTCCTTCTGGTGTCGATTCTAAATATTCTTTTCTGTATGTTATATATGTCAAAATCTGTGTAAATAATAGAAAGGTCGCTGATTAACACTTGCAATTCAGTGTTGTGATGGTTTTAAAAAAAATTCTGAAGGTAGTAAAAAAGGTATTAAAAAGTAGTAAATTTAACTGAAGGATTGCTGTATATACCCTGCAATAATTATAATCTGCTAAAGTTGAAAAGCGAGAACTGAACACAATCAGATATTCCTGTCACTGTCTCTGATGATGGATGTGCTCCAGAAGCTGTCAGAGAGCGAAATATTGATTATGAAGACGTTAAAGTTGAGTTTGGAGAATATGCGTGAGATGGAGAATATGAGCAGAAGCTGAATGAGCTCTGATGAGGACAGATGATGATGGGATTAAACATCTGCTCAAACTCAACCCTTACAAGCTCCAAAAGGTCACGGAATATGCTTTATTTTATTCTTCTGTATCTGTCTTTTATAAATATGATAAACTAAAGACTCTTGTAAGATATGAAGGATCAACACTACTCTATAGATACTCAAGACTAACACGAGACTGGCAGAAACTGTGTGTGTGTGTGTGTGTGTTCCTTGTTTGGCAATACTTGTGAGGGCACAAATAATAATAATAATAATAATAATTCATTACATTTATATAGAGCTTTTCTAGACACCCAAAGCGCTTTACACTGAAGGGGGGAATCTCCTCAACCACCACCAATGAGCAGCACCACCTGATGATGCGACGGCAGCCATATTGCGCCAGAACGCTCACCACACACCAGCTGATTGGTGGAGAGGAGACCGAGTGATGAAGCCAATCAGGATAGGGGGATTATTAGGAGGCCATGATGGACAGAGGCCAATGGGCAGATTTGGCCAGGATGCCGGGGTTACACCCCTACTCTTTATCGAAGCACATCCTGGGATTTTTAACGACAGCAGAGAGTCGGGACCTCGGTTTAACGTCTCAGCCGGAGGACGGGTGACAAATGTCCTCACTTATATAGTAAAAAATGAAAACAACTCACTAGTTTGACATTGGACTGGTCCTCACTAGTTAAAAAGGCTTATAAATCGGCCAAAACAATATTTAATTTAAATCTGTTGTTCTGCAGATGTTTCTGGGTTCAGGGATAGGGGCTGGGTTAGGGGATGGGTCAATGGACGTCTATGTAATGTCCTCACTCAGATAGTGAAACAAACGTTAGTTTGAGGAGACTCCTTTAATGACAGGGGGAAAGGTGAGGAAATCCTGCCCCCGAGGTCTGTTGGCTGTCTGATCATTTTACATATCATTTGCTGTTTTCTGACTCATCCTGGGCTGGGAAAGGGAAGGCTAATGTTTCTGAGCGGCTCCGTCAGCGCTCTCGCCTGATCCTGAGTGATATGGAGAGGAGAAGGCTACATGCGGCAGCCATTAGCCAGGAGCAGCTGGTTTGCATTGCTGAAGAACACCACCTTCTGTCCTAATGCTGTTCCTCTGGCAGGAGCTAAAGGCTCGGGCCTCAAAGGGGCATTTCTTCATCTGGGAGCATTTATCCAGACTCCAGATCCACGCCGTGCTAACCTGTACATGCAGATATCTGTGTGTGCTTCGGCCTGCTGCTCCACTGAAGCTCATACAACCTCGATTCAGGAGCCAAAGAAGTTAGATCTGATCCAATACATCTGTTGTATAATGTGATGTGTGTGTGTGTGTGTGTGTGTGTGTGTGTGTGTGTGTGTGTGTGTGTGTGTGTGTGTATAGACACTACTATTCAAAGGTTTGAGGTCCGTAAGAGTCTCTTCTGCTCACCAATGCTGCATTTATTTAATGATAAGTACAGTAAAGCAGTGAAACTGTGAAACATTGCAATGTAAAACAGTTGTTTTCTGTGTGTATATACACCAATCAGGCATAATATTATGACCGTTGAGTAACACTGATGCTCTCTTCGTCACGGCTCCTGTTAGTGGGTGGGATATATTAGGCAGCAAGTGAACATTTTGTCCTCGTTGATGTGTTAGAGAAAACGGCACAGGTGTGGACCGCAGGGGGGAATGGATATGACATTCAATATCCAGAAAATGACATTTAATATCTCCCCAGCCATTATTTGATCATGATGTTAGACCTAAACACGCATATCTTGTGAGTGCACTGCCACTGATTACTGAAGCACTGAGCACAGACTAGACGAAAACACTGGATCCAGTTGCTGGAAGGACCAATAAATAATTCACATCTGAACCTGAAACGAGGAATGTGCTAAGAGACACACTTTCACACACTCTCAGCCCACTTCACTGCAGATTACAGGTGTTAGTATAGGCACATTTGGAGCAGTTTTAATAGTTTAATAGTGTATTACAGTGAGCCCAAACATCATTACTATCACTATCGCCACCAATTTCATGTCCACAACTTATTTTAGGGGCCGTCCCCAAACTGATCCCACAAAGTCGAGAGCGTGAAATTGTCCAAAATGTCTTGGTGAAGCATTAAGAGTTCCTTTCACTGGAACTAAGAGGCCAACCCCTGTAAAACAACCCACCCCATAATCCCCCCTCCACCAAACTTTACACATGGCACAATGCAGTCAGGCGAGTCCCGTTCTCCTGGCGACGGCCAAACCCAGACTCGTCCATGGGATTGTCAGACTGAAGCGTGATTGGTCGCTCAGAGAACACGTCTCACTGCTCTAGAGTCCAGTGGCGGCTGCTTTACTCCACTGCATCCCACGCTTTGCATTGCTCTTGGTGATGTAAGGCTTGGATGAGCTGCTCGGCCATGGAAACCCATTCCATGAAGCTCTCTCCGCTGTTCTTGAGCTCATCTGAAGGCCACAGAAGTCTGGAGGTCTGGAGCTGTTGACTCTGCAGAAAGTTGGAGACTTCTGCGCACTGTGACCCTCACTGACCCCGCTCTGGGATTGAACACTTCGTGGCTGAGTTGCTGTTGTCCCCAATGGCTTCCGCTTTGTTCTAATCCCACTAACAGTTGAGCGTGGAATATTTAGTAGTGAGGAAATGTCAGGAATGGACTTACAGTGGGGCAAAAGTATTTAGTCAGCCACTAATTTTGCAAGTTCTCCCACTTAATAAGATGAGAGGCGTCTGCAGACCGGGAGCTTGATTTATACACCTGTGGCCATGAAGGGATCGAACACCTGGACACAGGGATCTGGAGGGGCGGCACAATACTTTTGCCAATATGATGTATTATGTGGATTTTGCTGTTTTGCTCTGTATAGATGCTTCTATTTAAACAAACCGATTTTCTTTTACTGAATTCTGGAATGGCAAACTTCTAGAGAACCTTGTTTATTAATAATGGAAATGTGATTTTAGGCCTGTATTAAGAGTATTTAAAAAATGGAAAAATAACAAATAAATGTAAAGGTCAGCTCAGAACCAGACTGAAACTAAGACAAGGGTTGTAGAAGCCCGCTTACATCTGATGGTCTGTGAGGACAAATACAATGAGACACTTTTTTGTATGCTGAGTAAATTCAAAGCTCAATTGAGCAGCATTTGAACATGGCTTCTGTAACAGCAGGCATGTATTAAATCACGATTTTACCTGCGGTAGCTCCAGTGACCTTCAGCGCTGTGGTACTGCTAGCCTGCGCTCTCAGATGGGCCGATATGCTCTCGCTCGTATTGATCGGAAAAGCACACTTGCAGAGGAAGGAAATGCAAAACCCATTCCCTCTAGCATGAAATGCCAGCAGATGTTATCGAGCTCTCGGGGCCTCAGGGGGCGGCTCAGGAAGCCTGTTTACTGAGCATCAGCCCGTCTCGCCCACATTCAGAACCGCCTCATTCGCGGGTCATTCTGGGGTTGAGCTGACCCAGAGCCGCTCATCAAGCCGTCCTTGTAGGAGGAGTGCTTTACTCAAACACAGACCGAGAGAAGGCTCCGAACACAAACGCTGGGGAAGAAGGATCAGAAATAACTCTCCGGCCATAATTAGCATTCCAGGGATTTGCCTCATGCTGATTCAAACTGTATAAAAACAGGCCGAAGGCTGCAATATGCAGTCAGATCCTTCACTGCCGATGGCTTCCCAGAAGTGTAGCTGCATTTACAGCCGCTGAGACATTTAAAAATGCTTAAAGGGTTAGTTCACCCAAAAATGTAAATGGTGTGATTAATTCCTCCTGTGGTTGGCCAGCCGTCAGACCTCCGCTCATCTTCACACACAGATGAAGATATTAGTGTTGAAATCCGATGGCTCAGAAAGGCCTTCATTGACACGAGGATAGTTTAGATGACTAAATGACGACTAGGGATGGGCCAATTTCAAACAAAGCTTCGAACCGTTATGAATCAGTGAATCGATTCAGGATCGCGTGTCAAACTGCTGAATAAAGCCTAGTTCACACTGCCCGATTTTTGCCCCGATCTTGGGTCGCCGACAGGTTTTCCGAAATCGCCGACAAATGCCCGAGATCACAGGCAAATCGGTGCTCGTGCACGCGAGTGACAATCACGCAGTATGAATGATCAAAGACGCGATCAGAGAGAATCGCCGACGAGTCGCCGACGCCGGTGAGATATTTGGCAGCTAAATATCTGGACCTGTCGGCGATTGAAACTCCTGCTGTGTGAACTGCGTTCTGACTGAAAATTACACCGGCAGCCAATGAGAGAGTGAGATACAGGGCAGCAGGACGTTCAGGGAGGAGTTATAGAGCAGAATATCAGTATTTTAATAGATATATTTACAATTCTATCAAACAGAAACAAAGGCCAAACATTTGCACATCCAGCCGCAGCAGCAGCACATTACAAAATTGTTTATTTACCTCAAACTGTCTTTGCAGAACAAATCCTGGCTCCCTCTGTCTCTCCAACAATTTCTTCCGCCATAATCTTTTTTCTTTTTCTCCACAAATCAGCGCACATACAGTTTGAAGCAAACTTTGTGCAGTTTATCATTTTAAATAACAATTCCAAGTCTCGCGCGAGAACTCCGGTCTGACGCACGTGTGATCTCACGTTGTTTACTCGTCACATCGCACGTGTGTTTGGGAAACGTAGTTTGTGCACCGGAGAGAGAGAGAGTTGTCGGCGATTCTTCCTCTTGTTCAGTCATTCAGTGTAAACTCCTCTGTCGTCAAACCATCGTGCAGTGTGAACACAGCAGAGACTGAATGATACCCCAGATAGTCCTGCAGTGTGAATAGAGCAGTGACCCGACGAGTTTGAAAATCGTGCAGTCTGAACTAGGCTTAACGTGACTCTGGCGATCCGAATCACGAATCGATTCACTGACTCATAACGGTTCGAAGCTTTGTTCTGAAATCAGCCATCACTATATAAGTCGTTATTTTTAATTTATTTTAATTTATTTTTTGCGCACTAACTCTATTCTGGCCTCTTCATCAATGATTGTAGAGCCGCTGTAGTGAGATGGGCTTTGTAACGACGTCTTTAGTGCCTTTATGGGTCTTGAGAGAGGAAATGACATTGGTGTCAATGAAGGCCTTTCTGAGCCATCGGATTTCAACACTAATATCTTCATCTGTGTGTGAAGATGAGCGGAGGTGCTTCTGTTGCGTTATATCCAGGGCTAGATTTACCTCATATTGTGACATGGGCAAAATAAATGTTGGCCCGCCCCAAAGGTTATAAAGTTTGCTGAAGCTATTTGTGCGCGCTCAGTTTCTCATGTTCGTATGAAGTGCTTCACACAGACTTTTAAGACAGTTTTGGTGGTGACTCGACGACAAATGCTAGACTAAAGCCTTGGTTGGCGGTGTGATGAGACGTCATGCTCGGCTAGATTCGCCTCAAAGTCATGCAACCTCGGATGAAAATGCCAAAAAATGTCCTGCACACCATCAAGCCATCATCATGTACTACTGAGTTGTAAGTCACTTTGGATAAAAGCGTCTGCTAAATGCATAAATGTACATTTAAATCAAGCTCTCTCTGCGATGACGTCACTTTTGGCGAATGCACCTTCGCTCTTCTCTGCTCTTCAAAGGAAAACCAAACTGGATGGCCGTGATCTTCAGCCCTTAGACGGCACTGCACCGCACACAGGAATGCTCCTGTAATGGACATCACAACATGGGCTCAGGAATACTTCCAGAAAACATTGGTGAACACAATCCACCGCGCCATCCACCGTCGCCGGCTAAAACTCTATAGGTCAAAGAAGAAGCCATATCTAAACATGATCCAGAAGCGCAGGCGTTTCCTCTGGGCCAAGGCTCTTTTAAAATGGACTGTGGTGAAGTGGAAAACTGTTCTGGGGTCAGACCAATCAACATTTGAAGTTCTTTTTGGAAAACTGGGACACCATGTAATCCGGACTAAAGAGGACAAGGACAACCCAAGCTGTTCTCAGCGCTCAGTTCAGAAGCTGATCTCTGATGGTCTGGGGTTCATGAGTGTGTGTGGCATGGGCAGCTTACACATCTGGAAAGGCCATCAATGCTGAAAGGTCTATCCAAGTTCTAGAGCAACATCTGCTCCATCCAGACGGCGTCTCTTTCAGGGAAGACCTCGCATTCTCCAACATGACAATGCCAGACCACATACTGCATCAATTACAACATCATGGCTGCGTAGAAGAAGGATCCGGCACTGAAATGGCCAGCCTGCAGTCCAGATCTTTCACCATTAGAAAACATTTGGCGCATCATAAAGAGGAAGATGTGATAAAGAAGACCTAAGACAGTTGAGCAGCTAGAAGCCTGTATTAGACAAGAATGGACAACATTCCTATTCCTAAACTTGAGCAGCTCGTCTCCTCAGTCCCAGACGTTTGCAGACTGATATAAACAGAAGAGGGGATGACACACAGGGGGAAACATGACCACGGCACAACTTTACCGAGATGTGTTGATGCCATGAAATTTAAAACAAACGTATTTTTCCATTAAAATTATAAATTTTCTGAGTTTAAACTGTTGATGTCATTGATGTTGTATTCCGAATGAAATATTGACATTTGAATCTTCCACATCATTGCATTCTGTTTTTATTCACAATTTGTACAATCCCAACTTTTTGGGAATCGGGTTTGTACATGTTTTATTTTTGCACACCTATATTGGTGTGTCTTTATATATTCCTGAATGGAGTCTCTATGGTGGTGGTTTCTCCGAGAGCGTGGTTGCTTCTTTCTCATGCGTTTATTGGTCTTCATAAGAGTTCTCTTAAGGGTTGCTCTTCCATCTCTATCTCAAACACAGTGTGTGGGATGTGCTGATGGTCTGTTTGAGTAATGGCTTCTGTTCTCCAGAGCTCTTGATGTGGTTGACTGATTCACCTTTACTTCATTCTCTGCAGCTCCTTCACTGATCACTGGCCTCTCTGTAGTTTTGCTAACAAGTGCTCTTTTGTTTGTGCTGAGTGTTTACAAGGGTTGTCTGGTTGGTTTGATGTTGCTTCCACTTCCACATGATTAAACCAACAGTGCCCACTGCATTTCTTTTGTACCACTTTGATGGTAATTCTCATCACCGCTGTCTCTGCAGACGATGGAAGATCTCGGTGTCCTTCAGTTTGGTACTGTAATAAGCTGCCCCCTCTTCAGTAAGTCAGCATCAGATGTGTGTCCTGATAGAGAACAGATTGATGTTGTTGCTAAACGTAAATGTCTCGCAGTCTGCCAGAACACCGGCTGTCCTCAATATCAAGATCCAGTCTGTCTCAGGAAGCTCCAGAAACACACATTGTTCAGCTTCATGAAATCGTGTCCATGGTCGTAAATATGTAATGAGTGAGTACAGCGCTGAAGATGAGTGAACACGTTCTCCTGAGTGAATCATGCTTCACCATCTGCCAGTCTGACGGACAAATGCATCATGCCAATGTTTGGCAGAGAGTAATGATGGGCTGAGACTGTTCTTCACAGCATTCTAGACAAATCTGTGCTTTGCAAATGCGTGTTGACGGTTTGAGGAAGGCCATTTCCTGTTTCATTTCGACAGTAGTTCCAGGCGCAACAGGAAACTCGGACAGAAATGGTTTATCAATAGCCCCGTTTACACACACAGGCTTTACTGGTACAAACCCAATTCCAAAAAAGTTTGGGACACTGTTTGGGACACAAATTGTGAATAAAAAAGAATGCAGTAATTTACAAATGTAATAAACTTACATTTTATTCACAGTAGAATATAGATAACATATCAAATGTTGAAAGTAAGACATTTTAAAATGTCATGCCAAATATCGGCTCATTTTGTATTTCATGAGAGCTACACATTCCAGAGAAGTTGGGACAGGGAACAATAAGAGGCTGGACAAATTAAATGTGCACATAAGGAACAGCTGGAGGAGCAATCTGCAGATTATTAGGCCTATTGGCAACAGGATTGGGTATAAAAGAGCCGCTCAGAGTGGCAGTGTCTCTCAGAAGGCAAGATGGGCAGAGGATCACCAATTCCCCCAATGCTGTGGCGGACAATAGTGGAGCGATAGTGACGTCTCACAGCGGCCAATCACAGCGGTGGGCGTTTACACTGACGTCTCACAGCGGCCAATCACAGCAGTGGGCGTTTACACTGACGTCTCACAGCGGCCAATCACAGCAGTGGGCGTTTACACTGACGTCTCACAGCGGCCAATCACAGCAGTGGGCGTTTACACTGACGTCTCACAGCGGCCAATCACAGCAGTGGGCGTTTACACTGACGTCTCACAGCGGCCAATCACAGCAGTGGGCGTTTACACTGACGTCTCACAGCGGCCAATCACAGCAGTGGGCGTTTACACTGACGTCTCACAGCGGCCAATCACAGCAGTGGGCGTTTACACTGACGTCTCACAGCGGCCAATCACAGCAGTGGGCGTTTACACTGACGTCTCACAGCGGCCAATCACAGCAGTGGGTGTTTACACTGACGTCTCAGAGCGGCCAATCACAGCAGTGGGCGTTTACACTGACGTCTCACAGCGGCCAATCACAGCAGTGGGCGTTTACACTGACGTCTCACAATGACCAATCACAGCAGTGGGCGTTTACACTGAAGTCTCACAACGGCCAATCACAGCAGTGGGCGTTTACACTGACGTCTCACAGCGGCCAATCACAGCAGTGGGCGTTTACACTGACGTCTCACAGCGGCCAATCACAGCAGTGGGCGTTTACACTGACGTCTCACAGCGGCCAATCACAGCAGTGGGCGTTTACACTGACGTCTCAGAGCGGCCAATCACAGCAGTGGGCGTTTACACTGACGTCTCACAGCGGCCAATCACAGCAGTGGGCGTTTACACTGACGTCTCAGAGCGGCCAATCACAGCAGTGGGCGTTTACACTGACGTCTCACAACGGCCAATCACAGCAGTGGGCGTTCACACTGACGTCTCACAGCGGCCAATCACAGCAGTGGGCGTTTACACTGACGTCTCACAGCGGCCAATCACAGCAGTGGGCGTTTACACTGACGTCTCACAGCGGCCAAACACAGTAGTGGGCGTTTACACTGACGTCTCACAATGGCCAATCACAGCAGTGGGCGTTAACACTGACGTCTCACAACGGCCAATCACAGCAGTGCTCGGCTCATGCTTCGAGGACACGCCCCCTCTGCGGCTCATGCTTCGAGGACACGCCCCCTCTGCGGCTCATGCTTCGAGGACACGCCCCCTCCGCGGCTCATGCTTCGAGGACACGCCCCCTCCGCGGCTCATGCTTCGAGGACACGCCCCCTCTAATGCTTCGAGGACACGCCCCCTCCGCGGCTCATGCTTCGAGGACACGCCCCCTCTAATGCTTCGAGGACACGCCCCCTCCGCGGCTCATGCTTCGAGGACACGCCCCCTCCGCGGCTCATGCTTCGAGGACACGCCCCCTCCGCGTCTCATGCTTCGAGGACACGCCCCCTCTGCGGCTCATGCTTTGAGGACACGCCCACTCCGCGGCTCATGTTTCGAGGACACGCCCCCTTCACGGCTCATGCTTCGAGGACACGCCCCTCCGCGGCTCATGCTTCGAGGACACGCCCCCTCCGCGGCTCATGCTTCGAGGACACGCCTCCTCCGCGGCTCATGCTTCGAGGACACGCCCCCTCCGCGGCTCATGCTTCGAGGACACGCCCCCTCTGCGGCTCATGCTTCGAGGACACGCCCCCTCCGCGGCTCATGCTTCGGGGACACGCCCCCTCCGCGGCTCATGCTTCGGGGACACGCCCCCTCTGCACATGCTCAGTGTGTTCTTCACATGGCCCTGGCACAAGATATCCTGCTCCATTCCTCATCTCCAGCTCTCAGAGTCTGTCTGTGCTTCTGCCACACATAGAGGGTGTGTGTGTGTGTGTGTATGTGTGTGTGTGTGTTTGTGTTTGTGTTTGGTTCTGCCTCATGCCATGAACGAGCGGCTCGTATTCCGCTCGTATAATCAGCGGGTTTGTCTGCGAGGAGAACAGCACATCTGTTTGGGGCCGGCCAAAATAGATGCCATTCATGCATTCTTGTGACGACGGATTATGACTCCCTCCCACGCTCGGATCTGAATGTCTTTCCCTCCCTCACTCTTTCTCCGTCCTATATTTTGCTTCCATTTCTTTTCCATTCTGTCATAATCCTTAGTCTTGAGAAACATACGCTTATGAAACACGTTTTAGGCCCACTTTCCCTTTAAGACTTCAATGTAAATGCCCACTGTTATGATTGGCTCTCATCTTTGCATTATAAGATATGAGATGATAAATGTGATTCTCTGATTTTGCCTGTTTGGCATTGAGAGATTATAGTAGTATGGAAACATTCTATACATTTGGCACTCATTTATTGAGTCCAGCTGCAGAAGCGAGTGTGATCTCAGAATCGCCTCCACAGCCGCGCATCAATGCCTATGCTTGTCCTTTACACTCTTCCAATACTGGCGCCCAGTCAGGACGGATCTTACTGTTCACACACACACACACACACACACACACACACACACACGGGCCTGATCGTAGGATTGAGTTCTGCATACTTCAGTGTGAATTGTTTATGAAACATCAGAATATATGCAAAGGAACTCCACTTTCAGAACACTGACAGCGTTTCAATCGCATCCCTTTTCCAGCCGAGTAGAATGGCCTGTTCTCCGAGCGGATCGCCAGAGTACACAGCTTCATTACTTGAGGAACAGTACAGATACCACGTGCTAAATTTTAGTAAGTACTTAAAAAGTACTGCAGTCAGATATCTACTTTTAAAAAAAAATCAGGCCCCAATTGAACATTTTCTAGTGACGAAAAAATTCAGTTGGCCAAATAAAATTTCTGTGAATTGATGGAATTTAATTAGCAGAAATTACATTTGGCCAACTAAAAATGTAGATGTGATCAGTCACTAGAAAATGTTCAGTGGGAGACCTGAATTGTTTCACAGTGTAAAGGAGCTGAAGTACTTGAGGATCAAGAGAACATTTCTAAATATGTCGTTATTACTGCCACTTGTGTTCAGAAACGTCCTAGATGCAGTATTGAGAAATGTTAATGTTTATAGCTTGGAGATTATAAAAGGAATGAAAGTAAAATTCATTTATTTTCATCTTGTTACCATGTTGCTTTATTTAACATTTCTCACTTTTAATGGAGTTTTAATGGATGTTCTGCAGCCACATCTGACCCTGGCTGTGTTAAACACACACATTCTCCAGGTCGGCAGATTCCCGGATGGACCTGTTTCGTCTCTTATCTAAATCTAAATCTGACTTTGGTGAAAGCTGAAGCTGATTGGCTGTCCTAATCAGTGGCGCCTGCACAATCCAGTCAGGTTTGAGAGGGAAACAACTAATTTAGGGTTTCGAGAGTTTTCTTTTTTTGCTTATTATTTTTTTGAAGCAGTAACGGGTACTTCCGGTTATGGTTAGAAATATAACGGAGTAAACAGTTCGATATTTGCCTCTCATGTGCTTGAGTAAAGTCACGAATACTCCCCAAAAATGATACTCAAGTAAAGTACAGA
The DNA here is from genome assembly GCF_024679245.1 of Pseudorasbora parva. Classification (NCBI taxonomy): domain Eukaryota; kingdom Metazoa; phylum Chordata; class Actinopteri; order Cypriniformes; family Gobionidae; genus Pseudorasbora; species Pseudorasbora parva. Next base: position 622,007 of record NC_090193.1, on the reverse strand, counting down.
TCCCTCAAAAGTGTACTTAAGAGAACTGTGTTGGTGGAAATGGGGCTTCAGTGTGAAAATGACTACTAATGATAGTTTTGATGCAAAATAACAGTTCTATAAAGCTGCAGTCGGTACTGTTTCCATCTCTGTTTGAAACGTTTGTTGAATTATCATCAGCTCCTCAGCGTGGATGAATCTCAAGAGTTGAGTACGTGCGGCTGTCATTTACAGATTCTACATCTTGTGACCAAAATAGTGGGTTTGACTGGGATATTTCTGGATGACAATCCGCCATCAGAAAGATGTTTAATAATTCCAGCGGCTGTGAGGAAAGGCTGTAAATGCTCCGCCACCTGCAGCAGCCTCACATCTGATAGCCATGACGCAAACACACGCACATCATTACACGCTTATGTCATCTATTTACACGAATAATTGCGTTTGCTTTGAGTGTGCTCACAACCAGATCGCTCGGTTAATCTTTAAAGACCTGCTAAGAGCACGCTCACACTGCAGAAAATGCTCTTCTGATTTAATACTTTGTCTTGTTTCCAGTCTAAATATCTGAATATTCTTAAATCAAGATGCATTTACTAGATCAGTAAAACCACATGAGATATTTTTTCTTGTTTTGTTGAAAATAAAATCTAAATGAAGTGAGTTTTTGCTTAAAACAGGCAAAATGATCTGCCAATGGGGTGAGAAAAATAATCTGATTTCTTGTTCCCGTCCCAATCAGAAATAAGATTATTTAAGAAAACAAGAAAAAATATCTTATGTCGTTTTACTGATCTAGTAAATGCATCTTGATTTGAGAATATTTCGATATTTGGACTGGGGGTGTCCATGGTTAACCGATTAACCGTTAAAAATTGCGTAACCGAGTGAAACACTTTGCTCGGTTAAGTGGCGTCAATGACGTGCCTTGACTTTAGTTGTAATATATTTTTGCACCAATAGAGACCGCCAGAGCGCTCCCAGACATTTGTAATATCCACAAGAAGAAGTCTTGACCAGCTTTCTAATATGAAGCGGGCAAAGAAAAGCACAGCGTGGGAGCACTTTAAAATTGAGAGTGACGGGGGAAAATGCAAGTATTGCAATGCAGTGCTTAGATATTCTTCAAGCACAACCTCTGTGTTGTACATCTCAACAGCCAACACCCGGCATCATTAGAGAGGCGGCCGCGGGGCCTAATCATGCAGGCGCCCTCGCGGGGCCTCTCGCATTGCTCGTGAACTGGAGCGCATCTCATCCTAATTTAAGGAAACTCAGCGTAGGGCTCACAGACATGAAATATATCTTAAGGGTTACTTCAGCGATTAGCATATGGCTTTGTATCAGTAGAAACACTGGAGTATATTCAACTGATTGAGCTTTCCTCCTCATATCCCCCTGAGACGAGATTTATGCATTTTATTTCTGGAAAAATTCCTCCTATGATGCAAATTGACGATATTTGCATCATCGGAGGAATGTTTGGCCAAAGGCTAAAGACTGCAGCCAGCAGAGGGAGCCGTTTCCGCATGTTTTGAACCCGCTCATGAGGGATGGAGATCACACTCACAGCTCAGCTCAGCTACAGGCACTCATTTAAACGGAGCTATGGTGAGCAATGGAAGTCTTTTAACTTTTCAAATTAATTTCTATGAAAGTTGAGCTTGCAAAGGCATGAACTGAAGCGCGCCAGACTGAACTGGCGTTGTGAATGTGTGCCGCGAGTGTAGTGGCGATTACCTTAGCGCTCATCACGAGAGCTCATCAGCTCATTAATCTCACTCCTGCAGTCAGTGCTCAGTGCTGTGAGACTCACGCGGCGACTCACTCATTATCTGCCGATACCGAGTCCCGATCCGATACTTCTATAATACATTAAAAAAATAAAATAAAGAAGAGCAAAAAAACGAACCAGGATGTTCCTTATTTTTTATTTTATTCAACTTATTTTAACATTCAACAACTCTAACAAACAGAGCACTTCTGTGAGGTAGCTTGAACAATCAAGTAATAAATAACAAATTCTTCACTTTTGGATTTTAGTGCTACAGTAAATATAAAAAAGTCCGGGACCGGAGTTAAGCAGAGCAGGAAGTACAGCGGCGATATCAAAAGCACACCCATACTCTCACAGATGCAGAACAATTGATTATGTTGGTGTGAAATAAACAGTTATGGAAATTAAATTAAATAATCTGCTCCCAAAAATCCCGAAAAAGTCTGTTAGTGCCTCAGTGACTTCACTCCGAGAAGACGTCGATCTCAGCTGTCAATCATGACGTCACACCTCGTTTTTATAGCATCAGATAACTAACTAAAACTAAACTTATTTAAAAAACGAACACTTGAAATGAAATCATCGTGACGATAACTGCCTTCAGTGACATAAATTAACTTTGGGGAAAAAATATTTGAAGTGTAATTAACAATGCTTTTCAGGTTTTTAGAGGTCTAACATTAGTTTTTAGGTAGAGAAATTGAATAAAGTAAGCTAATCAAATGTAAAATAGCTGCATATTTAACTGTTTAAATTAAAGAATAATCCTTACAAAAGCGATTCAAACAAGAGCAGTGAGTGACTCCTTATCTTTAGTTGGTCCGTTTAAGCGCAAGACTTGAAAGAGAACTCAATATTTGCGCACGCTCTCATTCGCGTCTTCTCTACACACGGGTGATGACTGTAAGAATGACCGCTCATATTCAATGACAATACGGCAGCACTCGCATGAATTGAACAAAGTTTACACAGATAGACCGTTTTGCCCACGTTTTTCTTTTATTAGTGCTGTTGTAATGTACTGAGGAGCCAGCACGGGTATCCATCTACAGAAACATACATAACGCATTATTTTCAAGTTACAACCCATATTATTGATCATCAGATGTGAGATGAACCGCGGTGTAAGTGCGCACCTTTTACACGGCACCCCTGCTCACCTCACCCCAGAATATACATATACATCCGAGTCCTGATCGGGATGTAACGTCCGATTCCCATCGAGTCTGAAATCACGTGATCGGATCGGGACATCCCTAATTTCTACTGCATTGATGACCCAGTTTAAATACAGATTCATCTTCCCAGCGCTGAAGGAGCCCTTTAAGAAAGCATGAAAGAAAATGTCTTTTAACAATTTAAAATGAAAAGAAAGAGGCTACTCTCTGATTATGTAATCCATGATGTGCCTTTCTCTCTATAGGCGCGTTCACTACGGAGATGGCGGTCGTCAACGTAATAAACTAACAGTAATAACCCTGACGCACACTATGGCTAACCGAGTATTAACCGCTAAGGGCCTCGGTTAACGGTTAATGAAGAACTTGAAAACGTGCAGCCCTAGTTTGGACTGGAAACAAGAAAAAACAAAAACAAATAAATACTCAAAGGATGACAACATTTCAGACCAATAGCGTTCGAGTATGAGGTGTGGCGGAGCCTGTGATTGGTTGAATTCAGTGAAGGAATTCGCCCTTTAATGACTGAGATGCTTTGAGTCTGAACGCGAGATCCAGTTCATGAACAAACTGAATAAACAGAAACATCGTGAAGTTACCCTGATGAACCAGTTGATGAACGAGTCTGATAGCGAACAGCTGGAGCTCGGCTCGTTTGGCATCTCTGACACATCACAGACAGAAGTGTAGAGTTTACCGCTGTAATGAGAACGGTGTAATGTAAGAACAGCGAAGGGCTCACTGCAGAGGATAAGCTGTGTGATGGATGTTTGAACAGCTTTCTTCTTTTAAATAAAATGACTTCATTACATTTGAGTCATGTAAAAACTTTAAAACAAATAAAAAACCGTGACAGTATTGGTTAAATAGATCCTGTGTGTGTCACGTCAGCAAATATAGCATTCTAGAGATCTGTTGAATAAATGCCCAAGTTTACTGGCTGCACGTGCAACTGGATGTGAAATTAAATTGCACACTCTCAAATTTTGGTAGCAAAATGCAAGCATTTGGTGTCCGTCTGGAGCCCTGGCTGAAGATAATGACCCTTCACCCTCTGCAGGTACTGATGAGAACGAGCTGTGAAGAGGACACACAGCATTTCACATCGAATCTGTGTCAATCTGTCCTGAGGCTCGTGCTTGTGCTCTCTCATGTCCATCTCATGACACACACACCTGCTTGTTTTGTAGACGGTGGCCATTTTGGAGCAGCGACTGACGCTGACGGAGGACAAACTGAAGGAGTGTATGGAGCACCAGTCCATGGTCCGAGCATCTGCCTCAGATCCGCAGGGATGAGCGGGACTGACGGGACTTCAGCAGTGTGTGCGCTGCAAAACAGGCTCTTCTCACTCACTCATTCTGTCTCGTTTCCAGTCCAAAGATCTAACAATTCCTAAATCAAGATGCATTTACTAGATCAGTCAAACGACATGAGATATTTTTTCTTGTTTTCTTAAAATCTAAATGAAGTGAGTTTTTGCTTAAAACAGGCAAAATGATCTGCCAATGGGGTGAGAGAAATAATCTTAATTCTGATTGGGACGGAAAACAAGAAACAAGATTTCAATCAGCAAATCAGATTATTTTTCTCACCCCATTGGCAGATCATTTTGCCTGTTTAAGCAAAAACTCACTTCATTTAGATTTTACTTTTAAGAAAACAAGGAGAAATATCTCATGTGGTTTTACTGATCTAGTAAATGCATCTTGATTTAAGATTTGTGAGATATTTAGACTGGAAACGCGACAGAATGAGTGAGTGAGAAGAGCAGTGTGTGTTTATTTGAGTGTGGATGGAGGTTTGTGGCGTAGCGTCGCCTCTGCTGTAATCTGTCCTAAACACCACACACACTGAAACTCATCCTTACCGGAGGAATCGGAGGAATCCAAACACCAAACTTCTGTCTTTACTCACCATTGTCCTGAACTTTCATATTTCATTTTTTTGTCATTGTGTTTTTGCTACGGTCTCATCTGCCCGTGGAACAAAACACTTCTTTTTATTTTTGTCTATTAAATGCCATTCAATATTTATATAACATGTGGTGCTTTTTTCTCACGTTACTGTTGATTGTCAGTCTGAGTGTGTGTGTGGGCATGTTTTTGTGACATATGAGGATTGTGTGTATAATGCCATGGGTATGACACAGGTATTACAGGAGAGGGTGAAATATGAGGACATTAATGCTGTTATTAATGCCGTTATTAATGCTGTTATTAATGCAGTTATTAATGCTGTCATTAATGCTGTTATTAATGCAGTTATTAATGCAGTTATTAATACAGTTATTAATGCTGTTATTAATGCCGTTATTAATGCAGTTATTAATGCTGTTATTAATGCTGTTATTAATGCTGTTATTAATGCAGTTATTAATGCAGTTATTAATGCTGTTATTAATGCAGTTATTAATGCAGTTATTAATGCTGTTATTAATGCAGTTATTAATGCTGTTATTAATGCAGTTATTAATGCAGTTATTAATTCAGTTATTAATGCCGTTATTAATGCCGTTATTAATGCAGTTATTAATGCCGTTATTAATGCTGTTATTAATGCAGTTATTAATGCTGTTATTAATGCTGTTATTAATGCTGTTATTAATGCTGTTATTAATGCAGTTATTAATGCCGTTATTAATGCCGTTATTAATGCCGTTATTAATGCTGTTATTAATGCCGTTATTAATGCAGTTATTAATGCCGTTATTAATGCTGTTATTAATGCAGTTATTAATGCTGTTATTAATGCTGTTATTAATGCTGTTATTAATGCTGTTATTAATGCAGTTATTAATGCCGTTATTAATGCTGTTATTAATGCTGTTATTAATGCCGTTATTAATGCCGTTATTAATGCTGTTATTAATGCAGTTATTAATGCAGTTATTAATGCAGTTATTAATGCTGTTATTAATGCAGTTATTAATGCTGTTATTAATGCTGTTATTAATGCAGTTATTAATGCTGTTATTAATGCAGTTATTAATGCAGTTATTAATGCCGTTATTAATGCCGTTATTAATGCCGTTATTAATGCAGTTATTAATGCCGTTATTAATGCTGTTATTAATGCAGTTATTAATGCAGTTATTAATGCTGTTATTAATGCTGTTATTAATGCTGTTATTAAGGCTGTTATTAATGCAGTTATTAATGCTGTTATTAATGCAGTTATTAATACTGTTATTAATACTGTTATTAATGCAGTTATTAATGCAGTTATTAATGCTGTTATTAATGCTGTTATTAATGCAGTTATTAATGCTGTTATTAATGCTGTTATTAATGCTGTTATTAATGCTGTTATTAATGCAGTTATTAATGCTGTTATTAATGCTGTTATTAATGCAGTTATTAATGCTGTTATTAATGCTGTTATTAGTACTGTTATTAATGCTGTTATTAATGCTGTTATTAATGCAGTTATTAATGCTGTTATTAATGCTGTTATTAATGCAGTTATTAATGCTGTTATTAATGCTGTTATTAATGCAGTTATTAATGCAGTTATTAATGCTGTTATTAATGCAGTTATTAATGCAGTTATTAATGCTGTTATTAATGCAGTTATTAATGCTGTTATTAATGCAGTTATTAATGCAGTTATTAATGCTGTTATTAATGCAGTTATTAATGCTGTTATTAATGCAGTTATAAATGCAGTTATTAATGCTGTTATTAATGCTGTGGGTGAACTAACGTTTGGGTGAACTAACCCTTTAATTAGATAATGCCTCATCTCCATTTTTAAAGACAACCTGTAATGCACAACAGTTGTGTTGATGATGTGTTGCCTAATGATGGCCGAGGCGAGCTTCATTCATCTGTTATGAATTAACACGTGTTATATTTCTCAATCCTTCAGCTCATCTTTAAACCTTCAGAAGTACAGCCGTGGTTAGAATCACTTCTGAACCTTTCGTGGTTAGATGTATGAAAGGGAGTTGATGGTTAATGAGATTACCTTTTAACCGAGGTGGATTCATTCATAAACACACACACACACACACACACACACACACACACACACACACACACACACACACACAGAGAGAGCGAGAGAGAGAGAGAGAGATGCTGCTCTTAAAGGGCCAGCGCACCATGAGCATTCCCCCTGAAGTCCACATGAAGAGGACCATTACTTATTCTTATTGTGCACGAGTGGTCATTATTCCAGATATGTGAGGCCTTTCCTCTTCAGCTGGCCTGAGCCAGAAATGTAAATGGTGTGATTAATTCGTCCAGTGGTTGGCCAGCCGTCAGACCTCCGCTCATCTTCACACACAGATGAAGATATTAGTGTTGAAATCCGATGGCTCAGAAAGGCCTTCATTGACACCAATGTCATTTCCTCTCTCAAGACCCATAAAGGCACTAAAGACGTCGTTACAAAGCCCATCTCACTACAGCGGCTCTACAATCATTGATGAAGAGGCCAGAATAGAGTTAGTGCGGGAAAAACACTAAATAACGACTTATATAGTGATGGCCGATTTCAGAACAAAGTTAAAGCTCCTCTGTGTGATATTTCCCCCATCTAGCAGTGTAAAGGTTTATGACCATCCAGTGAATATTAGTTTCTGTTCCTCTCAATTCTGATTTCGTTTGAACTCCTACGGTGGCCGATTACCTGTCGAGAAGAAAGCAGGCAACGTCGGCATCCTTTTTAAAATCGTTGCTCCTCATGAGCTCTCTCCATCTAGGAAAGGCCTCTCCAATATTGACTTGTCTTGTTGATTTGCCTGTCGCGTTGCCATCTTAATTCTCTTTTTCGCTTCGTTGGCGACTCGGAAGCATATCCTCGAGAATAAGAGTGATCCTCCATCAGCAACATCTTTCAAAAAGGCTTTCAGGTGTTCATTTAACAGTCTCAAGCAACCCCCCTTCGACACGGTGCCATCGAGTGTTAAACCGCGAAAGGCGAAGCTTGAGTTTACGGGTATGTCCCTCTGTGGCTACTGTACTTTCAATATGGAGGACCAACATGGCGACCGGCAGTCAAACCCCTCACCCGTATGTGTTTTCAATGGCATATTATAAACTTACCAGAATACTTTATTACTCGAAAGAAGTAAATATACATTAATGAGCACATATATTTATGAGAGAACCAAGTGTTATTAGCTAAGAATAAACTAGAAAAGTTACACAGTGTAGCTTTAAAACGTTATGAATCAGTGAATCAATTCGAATCACGAATCGATTCACTGACTCATAACCGTTTGAAGCTTTGTTCTGAAATCGGCCATCACTATATAAGTCGTTATTTAGTGTTTTCCCGCACTAACTCTATTCTGGCCTCTTCATCAATGATTGTAGAGCCGCTGTAGTGAGATGGGCTTTGTAACGACGTCTTTAGTGCCTTTATGGGTCTTGAGAGAGGAAATGACATTGGTGTCAATGAAGGCCTTTCTGAGCCATCGGATTTCAACACTAATATCTTCATCTGTGTGTGAAGATGAACGGAGGTCCAACGAAATGAATGAACAGAATTTACATTTTTGGGTGAACTATCCCTTTAACTGCGTCATTAAAGGGTTACTTCAGCGATTAGCATATGGCTTTGTATCAGTAGAAACCCTGGAGAATATTCAAATTATTGTGCTTTCCCCCCTCATATCTCCCTGAGACGAGAGATTTATGCATTTTATTTCTGGAAAAATTCCTCCTATGATACAAAATGACGATTTTTGCATCATAGGAGGAATGTTTGCCCAAAGGCTAAAGACTACAGCCAGCAGAGGGAGCCATTTCTGCATGTTTTGAATCTGCGCATGGGGGGATGGAGATCACACTCAGCTTGCAGGGAGAGCTCAGCTTGCAGACAGGATCATTTAAACAGAGCTATGGTGAGCAATGTAAGTCTTTTAACTTCTCAAATTCATTTCTATGAAAGTTAAGCTTGCAAAGGCATGAACTGAAACGTGTGCCAGACTGAACTCCTGTGTGAATGTATGCCGCGAATGTAGTCGCGATTACCTCAGCTCTCATCACTCCTGCAGTCAGTGCTCAGTGCTGTGATACTCGCGCGGCGACTCACTCATTATATTGAACAGACACGTTCAGCTTTTAATTGTAGTGTCTTCTCTAACTCAGACACAGTAATGAAGTTGGTGGTGTTGGGAATGGCCTCACAGGGCAGCGAAGCATTCTGGGAATTGTAGTCTTTCATCCCCATGGGACAAAAACACATTTTCTGTCTTTTCTCAGTCTAGAAGACACCAAATTCAAAAATAATTTCACATTTCTACTGCATTGATGACCCAGTTTAACTACAGATTCATCTTCCCAGCGCTGAAGTACCCCTTTAATTTGCGAGGGAAAAATAAGAGGTGCTGCGTCTTTAAACCCCCAGACTCCTCCCCCTGTGGTGACGCGCCCGCTTTATCGCCGCCTGTCAAACGGCCGTCAGATGATGAGAAGCAGGCGAGCGGAGCGGTCGCGATCATGAGCCGCGTCTGACGGATCGCCCTGCCGCGTATGGACGCCCCGTCGCCCCGTTCTGTCGGACACCGCGGCCTCGCCCGTTCTCCCCCATGAAACACACTCTCTGGAGCGGCGTGATGATGATGATGATGCCGAGCAAAAGCGCGGAATGGCTGCAGGAGGAGCTGCAGTCCGGCGGCGCGGCGCTGTTGCTGCTCGACTGCCGCTCGCATGAGCTCTTCGAGTCCTCGCACATCGAGTCCGCCATCAACCTGGCCATCCCGGGGCTCATGCTGCGGAGGCTGAAGAAGGGCAACCTGCCCATCCGCTCCATCATCCCCAATAACGAGGACAAGGAGAAGTTCGCGCGGCGCTGTAAGACGGACACGGTGGTGCTTTATGATGAGGCGACCGCGGACTGGACGGACAGCGGCTCCGCGGGCTCCGTGCTCGGGCTGCTGCTGCACAAGCTCCGCGACGACGGCTGTAAAGCCTACTACCTGGAAGGCAAGAGACACGACTCTTTATGGATTTATAACACCACATTTAATCGTCATGTCGAGTGACTGGTCTAAAAGGCTCTCTGAATGTCCTAACGGAACTTTTACCGTGTGTGAAACGGATTAAACCGCTGCTTTACACGGGTATAATAAACCGCGGAAAAGTTCAGATCGAACTGTGAGGAAAACGGCTAATTTATCCCAAATCTCACAGCTCCTAAAACACGCCATTTCACGCTTTCCCCCCGGAGTGTGTGTTTTTTTTATTAATTTTTATGAAAAAGCGACACAAAGATGTTTTCAATTATTTCCCTAAAATGGCTCCGCCATGTTGTCGTTCTGAGGGAAAGCGAGCGATTCATGAATGAACGGCCGAGAGACGCAATCACGACGCTCTTCGGCTTTTCCTCGACAAATAAACACGTTTTATTCGACATTTCGTGCTAATATACGCACACGTCGAGCGTTTTGTCGTGTAAATGGAGTTTGTCTGTGTAATTCTCGATTTCGCCACCATTCACAAAATACACATCAAGTGTCAGACTTCTTCACCACGTGACCACAGTTTAACTCTCATTCTACACTGGAACAAATACTTTACTTACTTTTTGTCTTGTTTCTAGTTCATAGCAATTCTTAAAACATGAAGTATGTACTAGACAAGCAAAAGTAATGGTCTTGTTTTGGTAAATACCCCAAAATGAAGAGAGTTTTTGCTTAAAATAAGATAAATAATCTGCCAATGGGGTGAGAAAAATAATCTTGTTTTCTGTTTGAAATAAATTTGTTTTTCTAATCCCATTGGCAGATTATTAAGATTATTTTAAGCAAAAACTCTCTTCATTTTGAGTTATTTTCCCCCAAAACAAAACAATTTCTTTTGCTTGTCTAGTAAATACTTCTTGATTAAGAGTTTTTAGGTGTTTGGACTAGAAACAAGACAAAAATACTAAGAAAGAAGAGCATTTTTTTTGCAGTGTAAATAATAGCCTACTATCTTTTTGAGTTTCACTAGTACTTATTCCATCCTTTCCTTGGGACCTTTTTGCCTTTTGAGTTGTGTGATGCTCTGTGGGTCAGATGTTAAGTTCACCCATTAATATACTGAGTCTTCAGTGGAAAACACTCGATGTTGTTTTGAGAAACGCCTCAGATGTCCATAAAGTGGAAGTGAATGTTCAGCAAAACAGTTGGAATGTCAACATTCTTCCAAATATCGTCTTCTGCAAGAGTTCAGACAGGTTTGCGATGGCGTGAGGGCGAGATTTAACCATTCACACTTTACAGTTTTACTGATAGCGTTTCTTATCTCTCTACTAGATAGTGTCTGGTCATGTATAGGTAGTGACTAACACCAATTGTAATCCACTATTGTGTGTAATAAACAGATACCAATATTAATGACTATTTGGATTGCTAGGACTAAATGAGTCTAGTATTTTAGCTATTTATGTGTTTATTACATAAGGCCTTAATGCCCAAAATTGGGGGCGATAATCTTAAATTCAGTATCATAGCATTAAATCAGGGCCTTATGATTTCTGTGATAAGGAAAACATGAATTGCTGAATCCATTCATAAAAGTATTTGTTTAGAAGTTGTGACAGAAGTTTGGATGAATAAATCTAAAGTAGGTCAAAGTGGAAGTTGCTTAGACTGTTAATGGACACAGAAATCTTTCCCATTCTTTACAAAATACAAATATCATTTGTGTTCCGAATATATTTAATTTAACCATTAAAAGCATATTTAAGGAACAATATAATTAAAAACAGATTTCATAGGGCCTTAAATTTAATTACAGAAATAAAGTGCATGCGCTGCAAAAAAAATCCAAAGAAATAATCCAGTTATTTCTCTGGATTTTTCCAAGTTCAAATTCAAAACATCCTTAAATCAAGATGCATACTTGACTTTCAAAATTAAGAAAATAAGTCGTTTCCTGATAAATTAATAATGAAATTGCTTTTTATCTCCAATTTGAGCATTTTTTTTGGTCAAATTAAATAATGGCAGTGCTTTGACGTTTAGAGGACATTTGTTCCCTTCAGTTTATACCTCACATTTTCCTCCGTCTTAAATTCACCTTCATTAAACCCTGATATTGTAAATTTAGTGTACTAGTTTAATAACATTGTAAGGAATGTTAGAACACCTCTCCATAGACCCGTGGGCGTCGGAAGCAAGTAAAAAGTGGGTGTGTCCTCTCTCAAAATTTTTTTTTTACTGAAATAACGTTAGATGCCATTAAATACAAACATACCGCCGCTTACTAACCGATTGATTGGCTCAGACTAAACTACGTAAATCAGTGAGTTATTTACCGTGGCGATAGTGTAGCGGTAAGAGAAGCATGGCATCAAGTTTAGACGCTAATCGATCAGAGGTTCGAATCCGCCTTTTGCCAAACTCGCTCGACTCCCTTTCCCATCACACATCAGATCAGAAAGGCTTTTACTTTCAGTGAAAATGGAGAAAATATTAGAAAAGTGGAAATAAAGCGTCTAATGTGTTTAATAATAAAGTGTTTATCAGGGAGACGATAAAAGTGAGGGGGTCTAATGTCATTTGTTGTAAAAAGTGGGCGAGTCTCGTTCCACACACACACACACACACGATGGTTCCGACGCCCATGCATAGACCCATAATAATAAGGACATTGCAATTTATGTGCAAACATATGGTTATTAGTTAAAAAGCGTGTGATTCTTCGCTCTTGATGTCAGTGATCGACTGCAGTGTTTGTCTGGATCAAGCCTGCAGTCTCCATCTCAGAAGCTGAAGCCTCCGCGCCTCCATCGCCCCCGGTGGCCGGTCCCAGTATAGCCGCCCCTCTGTGTTCTCTAATGGACACTAAAGGGCAAACTAAACAATCAAATTACACTTCAAATATTTTTCCCCAAAGTTAGTTTATGTCACTGAAGGCAGTTATCATCACGATGATTTCATTTCAGGTGTTCGTTTTTAAAATAAGTTCAGTTTGAGTTAGTTATCTGATGCTTTAAAAACGGGGGAGTGACGTCATGATTGACAGCTGAGATTGACGTCTTCTCGGAGTGAAGTCTCTGAGGCACTAACGGAGCAGATTGGAGCTTTAGCTTTAATTTCTACATTTCCATAACTGTTTATTTCACACCAACATAATCAATTGTTCTGCATCTGCGAGAGTGTGGGCGGGCTTTTGATATCGCCGCTGTACTTTCTGCTCTGCTTCCTGCGCTCTACTGCGCAACTCCGGTCCCGAAATCGCTACTGCGCAGACTCGGTCCCAAGATGTCAGCGCCGTGCAGGCTGCCTAAAAGCTTCAAATATGGCAAACGGAAACGGATGATGTCGCGGTGTCCATATTTTTTTACGGTCTATGGTCTGGATCAAGCGGCTCCTCCCGCGATCTCTCCTGAAGTCGATACTGAAGTGTCTTAAACTGCAGTTCCTCGTCTGGCCACTAGAGGCTCCAGAAGGAGCAGAATCTCGTTGAGCTCATGTTAAAATGGCCAACTTTACAGCAGAAAAACACGTTTACAGTCTGAGACTAACGGTGGTTTTGGTCTCTACGGCTAATGTTGCCCTTCATGACGACTGTGAGGGGGGGAATGTGTTTATAACTCATTCGTTTACATTATATAAAGCCTTAAAGTTCTGCATAATTAAGGGCGTGGCCACTTTGAGTGACAGGTGGATTAGCCATTTATCTGCTGTCTATAGTCATTGCGTCACCTAAGCTCCGCCCACATCCCGCCGCGTTGACCATTTTCCGTTATATAGGCGATGACGAGTTGCCATGATGGCGACGGCTCGTCTCTACTTTACGCTTCAGAGCGGTTTATCCTATGGGTGACGTCACGGACACTACAGCCATGTTTGTTTGCAGTCTATGGTCTGGACTAATGAGTGTGTTCTCTGGCCTGTTTCAGGAGGATTTAACAAGTTTCAGACTGAATACCCGGAGCACTGCGAGACGAACCTGGATTGCTCCTGTCCGAGCAGCTCTCCGCCCTCTTCAGTTCTGGGTCTGGGAGGACTGCGGATCAGCTCGGATTGTTCTGATGGAGAGTCGGATCGGGAGCCGGGCAGTGCCACGGAGTCCGAAGGAAGCCCCTTACCCAGTAACCAACCAGCATTCCCAGTCCAGATTTTACCTTACCTTTACCTGGGCTGTGCCAAAGACTCCACTAACTTGGACGTTCTGGGCAAGTACAACATCAAGTACATCCTGAATGTGACTCCCAACCTGCCCAACATGTTCGAACACGACGGGGAATTCAAGTACAAACAAATCCCCATCTCTGATCACTGGAGCCAAAACCTATCTCAGTTTTTCCCTGAAGCCATTTCTTTCATAGGTGAGTTTCCCGCCTCTTGGACTCTCAGACACTTAAAGCGTTAGATCAGCCAGAAATGTGAATAGTGTGATTAATTCCTCCTGTGGTTGGCCAGCCGTCAGACCTCCGCTCATCTTCACCCACAGATGAAGATATTAGTGTTGAAATCCGATGGCTCAGAAAGGCCTTCATTGACACCAATGTCATTTCCTCTCTCAAGACCCATAAAGGCACTAAAGACGTCGTTACAAAGCCCATCTCACTACAGCGGCTCTACAATCATTGATGAAGAGGCCAGAATAGAGTTAGTGCGGGAAAAACACTAAATAACGACTTATATAGTGATGGCCGATTTCAGAACAAAGCTTCGAACCGTTATGAGTCAGTGAATCGACTCATGATTCGAACTGTTATGAGTCAGTGAATCGACTCATGATTTGAACTGTTATGAGTCAGTGAATCGATTCATGATTCGAACCGTTATGAGTCAGTGAATCGATTCATGATTCGAACCGTTATGAGTCAGTGAATCGATTCATGATTCGAACCGTTATGAGTCAGTGAATCGATTCATGATTCGAACCGTTATGAGTCAGTGAATCGATTCATGATTCGAACCGTTATGAGTCAGTGAATCGATTCATGATTCGGATCGCTAATGTCTCGTGATTTCAGCAGTTTGACTCGCTATCTGAATCATGAATCGATTCACTGACTCATAACGGTTCAACACTTTGTTCTGAAATCGCCCATCACTTTATAACCCTTTAACGCTCGTTTATTATTTTCATTGTGTGACCTCACACTAGCTCTGTTTCTTCAATTAATTCAAATCATTCATGAGATGTGTTGTGATTGAACCGCTTCTCCTAGAGATCAGAACACACTTTTATCATGTATCGGGTCTTTATGAGTTATATTTTGAGCTTCAGTCTGTGTTGCCGACCACAGAGCGCAGGGTAATGTGTTTGCACTGCAAAAAATGCAAGAGTCTTGTTTCTAGTCAAAATATCTACAAATTCTTACATTTAGAAACATTTACTAGACAAGCAAAAAGTGTTGTCTGGTTTTGGGAAAAATAACTCAAAATGAAGAGAGTTTTTGCTTAAAATAAGATAAATAATCTGCCAATGGGGTGAGAAAAATAATCTAAATTCAAACAGAAAACAAGATTATTTATCTTATTTTAAGCAAAAACTCTCTTCATTTTGAGTTATTTTCCCCCAAAACAAGACAATTACGTTTGCTTGTCTAGTAAATACTTCTTGATTTAAGAATTTTTTGATATTTAGACTAGAAACAAGACAGAAATACTGAGTAAGTAAAGCATTTTTTGCAGTGCATGTGGGACATGTGAAGGTAAAAGTCTTTCTATGTCCTTTAGGTTAACGCATTCACATGACCACACACACTGCGTATTAAACATAAGTGGGGTATTCAGGGCTCCAGAACCAAATCGTGGCATTTTGTGACTTTCGTTTCCTGCTGGAGCGACTCAGTGTTGTTAGAGGCCCAACTGATAAGAGCCGCCATTCCTGTTACATAAGAGAAACCTCAAGCGAAAGCGAAAGTGAACCACACTACTCGTTTGAGCGAGCCGATCTCAATCACATGACACCGTTACTACAAGAGTTCGAGATCCAGTGAGAGAGAGTTTGAGTTTAACACAGAATTAATAACATCAAGATCTGAAGCGTTCCGCGCAGAATTCTCTGTTATAAACCACAGATAATCCGATCAAACCGAGCTGACGTGGAGCCCAGGGGTCTGTTCTTCATATGTGGATAACTCAGCTGGAATTGATTATTGGCGATTTGGCTTGAGCTCAGATTTTTAGGTTCTTCGACGCTCATCCTGGACTTGTTGTCATAGCAACAGGTCCATAAATCAAACCTGCTCGGGAGCGGCTCATCATGTAAACCGGGTTAGATTAATCTTGAGGTGATGTATCTTAAAATCTGTCCCAGCCACTGAAACTTTATTACTAGAGTTTATTACTGAACCAGGGCAATAATCACTTAAAATAATAATATACTTTATTTGAAGATTAAATAATATTGTGTAAGGTGCGTATAATACTATAAACACAGTCACTTGTAGAGATTTATTTGTGATGGAATTTTTGTCTTTATAATTTTATGTGAGTCTTGCACACATGTAAGGTTAATCTGAGCTGTGCATTAATGTGAGTGATGACGGATATTATGGGATGGCTGGATGCAGCGCAGGAGATGCAGATAACTTGATCTAGAAACTTTAATTGTAACTGTCAGGTAACAAGTCTGCTTCAAATTGATTTAAAAATGTAATGAATTGCTAATTACAGCATTGAAAATAAAAGGGTGTGCAAATACTATAAAAACGTGAATGTACATAATTGGGAATTATGTTAAATAACATTTCTAATTTATCTATTATAACTTTTATGTTGGTTTGGTCGGTTGGCTCTTTCCTTATAAAGGTCCAGAAATCGTGTTTTTTCTTTTTTTTAAATTGTCCATTTTTTTTGCCAGGTGGCTTTTTTTATTTTATGATATCATTACGTTGTCTTGCTCCAGCCAATCGCTGCACTGCTGCACAATCCACATTTGTGTACAATCCACAAATTCGTTTGAAGAACTAAACAAGCCAGAGATCAAATATCAGGATTAGAAGATCTGGCATCTGTCAAATCATCTCGGATGTATTAGGTGAGGCTCTGCATGATTTACCGTAGAGACTCCTCATGATTTACCGTAGAGGCTCCTCATGATTTACCGTAGAGGCTCCTCATGATTTACCGTAGAGGCTCCTCATGATTTACCGTAGAGGCTCCTCATGATTTACCGTAGAGGCTCCTCATGATTTACCGTAGAAACTCCTCATGATTTACCGTAGAGGCTCCTCATGATTTACCGTAGAGACTCCTCATGATTTACCGTAGAGGCTCCTCATGATTTACCGTAGAGGCTCCTCATGATTTACCGTAGAGACTCCTCATGATTTACCGTAGAAACTCCTCATGATTTACCGTAGAGGCTCCTCATGATTTACCGTAGAGGCTCCTCATGATTTACCGTAGAGGCTCCTCATGATTTACCGTAGAGGCTCCTCATGATTTACCGTA
The DNA here is from genome assembly GCF_024679245.1 of Pseudorasbora parva. Taxonomy (NCBI): domain Eukaryota; kingdom Metazoa; phylum Chordata; class Actinopteri; order Cypriniformes; family Gobionidae; genus Pseudorasbora; species Pseudorasbora parva. The sequence continues at coordinate 604,714 of NC_090193.1, read as the reverse complement.
GAGGCTCCTCATGATTTACCGTAGAGGCTCCTCATGATTTACCGTAGAGGCTCCTCATGATTTACCGTAGAGGCTCCTCATGATTTACCGTAGAGACTCCTCATGATTTACCGTAGAGGCTCCTCATGATTTACCGTAGAGACTCCTCATGATTTACCGTAGAGACTCCTCATGATTTACCGTAGAGACTCCTCATGATTTACCGTAGAGACTCCTCATGATTTACCGTAGAGACTCCTCATGATTTACCGTAGAGACTCCTCATGATTTACCGTAGAGACTCCTCATGATTTACCGTAGAGACTCCTCATGATTTACCGTAGAGACTCCTCATGATTTACCGTAGAGACTCCTCATGATTTACCGTAGAGGCTCCTCATGATTTACCGTAGAGGCTCCTCATGATTTACCGTAGAGGCTCCTCATGATTTACCGTAGAGACTCCTCATGATTTACCGTAGAGACTCCTCATGATTTACCGTAGAGACTCCTCATGATTTACCGTAGAGACTCCTCATGATTTACCGTAGAAACTCCTCATGATTTACCGTAGAAACTCCTCATGATTTACCGTAGAGACTCCTCATGATTTACCGTAGAGACTCCTCATGATTTACCGTAGAGACTCCTCATGATTTACCGTAGAGGCTCCTCATGATTTACCGTAGAGGCTCCTCATGATTTACCGTAGAGGCTCCTCATGATTTACCGTAGAGACTCCTCATGATTTACCGTAGAGACTCCTCATGATTTACCGTAGAGACTCCTCATGATTTACCGTAGAGACTCCTCATGATTTACCGTAGAGACTCCTCATGATTCACCGTAGAGACTCCTCATGATTCACCGTAGAGACTCCTCATGATTTACCGTAGAAACTCCTCATGATTTACCGTAGAAACTCCTCATGATTTACCGTAGAGACTCCTCATGATTTAACGTAGAGACTCCTCATGATTTACCGTAGAGACTCCTCATGATTTACCGTAGAGACTCCTCATGATTTACCGTAGAAACTCCTCATGATTTACCGTAGAGACTCCTCATGATTTACCGTAGAGACTCCTCATGATTTACCGTAGAGACTCCTCATGATTTACCGTAGAGACTCCTCATGATTTACCGTAGAAACTCCTCATGATTTACCGTAGAGACTCCTCATGATTTACCGTAGAGACTCCTCATGATTTACCGTAGAGGCTCCTCATGATTTACCGTAGAGACTCCTCATGATTTACCGTAGAGACTCCTCATGATTTACCGTAGAGACTCCTCATGATTTACCGTAGAGACTCCTCATGATTTACCGTAGAGACTCCTCATGATTTACCGTAGTGTTGGGGGTTAACAGCTTATGACCCAGGACCAGTAGTGAAGAAATGAAGACAGAGTCAGGATTGCAATTAATTAAAAGAAAAATTTACTTAAGAATAGTTTGCAGTTTCAAAAGCAGAAGCCAGCTTCAAGTCTCACAAGGAGTTCGTAGGCCGCGCTCCCTCTCTCACCGTCTCGTTGCCTCGCCCTATCGTACATACAATTGTCCCAACAGTTATACCGTTTTCAAGGTCTTATCCACGTCATTACTGCAATGTGGATGGTTCTGATTGGCTCAGAGACAATGCACAGTCATGGTAAATTTCCACTCGAGTCAGTTAATCTGATGCATGTTTCCACTGACGTGTCACTTGTTGATGCTCTCACCCAGAATTAGGCCTGTGGTGACCTTCCAGATCTGGAGCAGGCGCCAGCTTGCCCAGAACAACAAGTCCACCCATCTCTTAGGGTGCCCATTGAACACCATTCTGATCTGTAACATAGAATATTGCGCACATACACAGATACACAGTCTCTCCAAGGTTGGAGCTGATTAAGCTCCAGTTCTAACCAGTTCTTACCAAAACATACTGATAACATGTGCTTTCATTTAGTGAGAGGGACACACAATAGTACAGGCAATATTTATCTTGAGTCTTTAGTGTTTCAGTAAAAGGAAATATAAAAGGAATAAAACATAATAAATTAAATGAAAGACAAATCCATATTTTATATCTGGAAGCCGGGCTAAGTGAGCAAACGCTGTTACTCCACTCCTGACATGTTAGGGGTGTGTGATACCTCAAATCCAAACACACGACCTTGTTGCCAGTTTAGTGACACATCCCACATCTCTAGGCCAGACCCTCAGTCACTCCTCAGAGACCAAATACACACTTTAGAAAACAAGAAACTAAAACAAAATCATAACTGGATAGAATCATTATAATAATACAGGATAAATATTGATTAAAGTTTTGATTATGAAGTTAATTAGGATATAAATATATACAGGTATATTGAAGCGGCAGTGGATTTCAAAATCCCCCCTTCACTAGAGACTCCTCATGATTCACCGTAGAGGCTCCTCATGATTTACCGTAGAGGCTCCTCATGATTTACCGTAGAGACTCCTCATGATTTACCGTAGAGGCTCCTCATGATTTACCGTAGAGACTCCTCATGATTTACCGTAGAGACTCCTCATGATTTACCGTAGAGGCTCCTCATGATTTACCGTAGAGACTCCTCATGATTTACCGTAGAGGCTCCTCATGATTTACCGTAGAGACTCCTCATGATTTACCGTAGAGACTCCTCATGATTTACCGTAGAGACTCCTCATGATTTACCGTAGAAGCTCCTCATGATTTACCGTAGAAGCTCCTCATGATTTACCGTAGAGACTCCTCATGATTTACCGTAGAGACTCCTCATGATTTACCGTAGAGACTCCTCATGATTTACCGTAGAGACTCCTCATGATTTACCGTAGAGACTCCTCATGATTTACCGTAGAGACTCCTCATGATTTACCGTAGAGACTCCTCATGATTTACCGTAGAGACTCCTCATGATTTACCGTAGAGACTCCTCATGATTTACCTTAGAGACTCCTCATGATTCACCGTAGAGGCTCCTCATGATTCACCGTAGAGGCTCCTCATGATTCACCGTAGAGACTCCTCATGATTCACCGTAGAGACTCCTCATGATTTACCGTAGAGGCTCCTCATGATTTACCGTAGAGACTCCTCATGATTTACCGTAGAGACTCCTCATGATTTACCGTAGAGACTCCTCATGATTTACCGTAGAGACTCCTCATGATTTACCGTAGAGACTCCTCATGATTTACCGTAGAGACTCCTCATGATTTACCGTAGAGACTCCTCATGATTTACCGTAGAGACTCCTCATGATTTACCGTAGAGACTCCTCATGATTTACCGTAGAGGCTCCTCATGATTTACCGTAGAGGCTCCTCATGATTTACCGTAGAGGCTCCTCATGATTTACCGTGGAGACTCCTCATGATTTACCGTAGAGACTCCTCATGATTCACCGTAGAGACTCCTCATGATTCACCGTAGAGACTCCTCATGATTCACCGTAGAGACTCCTCATGATTTACCGTAGAGGCTCCTCATGATTTACCGTAGAGGCTCCTCATGATTTACCGTAGAGGCTCCTCATGATTTACCGTAGAGGCTCCTCATGATTTACCGTAGAGACTCCTCATGATTTACCGTAGAGACTCCTCATGATTTAACGTAGAAACTCCTCATGATTTACCGTAGAGACTCCTCATTATTTACCGTAGAGACTCCTCATGATTTACCGTAGAGACTCCTCATGATTTACCGTAGAGACTCCTCATGATTTACCGTAGAGACTCCTCATGATTTACCGTAGAGGCTCCTCATGATTTACCGTAGAGGCTCCTCATGATTTACCGTAGAGACTCCTCATGATTTACCGTAGAGACTCCTCATGATTCACCGTAGAGACTCCTCATGATTTACCGTAGAGACTCCTCATGATTCACCGTAGAGGCTCCTCATGATTTACCGTAGAGACTCCTCATGATTTACCGTAGAGGCTCATGATTTACCGTAGAGACTCCTCATGATTTACCGTAGAGACTCCTCATGATTTACCGTAGAGGCTCCTCATGATTTACCGTAGAGACTCCTCATGATTTACCGTAGAGACTCCTCATGATTTACCGTAGAAACTCCTCATGATTTACCGTAGAAACTCCTCATGATTTACCGTAGAAACTCCTCATGATTTACCGTAGAGACTCCTCATGATTTACCGTAGAGACTCCTCATGATTTAACGTAGAAACTCCTCATGATTTACCGTAGAGACTCCTCATTATTTACCGTAGAGACTCCTCATGATTTACCGTAGAGACTCCTCATGATTTACCGTAGAGACTCCTCATGATTTACCGTAGAGACTCCTCATGATTTACCGTAGAGGCTCCTCATGATTTACCGTAGAGGCTCCTCATGATTTACCGTAGAGACTCCTCATGATTTACCGTAGAGACTCCTCATGATTCACCGTAGAGACTCCTCATGATTTACCGTAGAGACTCCTCATGATTCACCGTAGAGGCTCCTCATGATTTACCGTAGAGACTCCTCATGATTTACCGTAGAGGCTCATGATTTACCGTAGAGACTCCTCATGATTTACCGTAGAGACTCCTCATGATTTACCGTAGAGGCTCCTCATGATTTACCGTAGAGACTCCTCATGATTTACCGTAGAGACTCCTCATGATTTACCGTAGAAACTCCTCATGATTTACCGTAGAAACTCCTCATGATTTACCGTAGAAACTCCTCATGATTTACCGTAGAGACTCCTCATGATTTACCGTAGAGACTCCTCATGATTTACCGTAGAAACTCCTCATGATTTACCGTAGAGACTCCTCATGATTTACCGTAGAGACTCCTCATGATTTACCGTAGAGGCTCCTCATGATTTACCGTAGAGGCTCCTCATGATTTACCGTAGAGACTCCTCATGATTTACCGTAGAGACTCCTCATGATTTACCGTAGAGGCTCCTCATGATTTACCGTAGAGACTCCTCATGATTTACCGTAGAGACTCCTCATGATTTACCGTAGAAACTCCTCATGATTTACTGTAGAGACTCCTCATGATTTACCGTAGAGACTCCTCATGATTTACCGTAGAAACTCCTCATGATTTACTGTAGAGACTCCTCATGATTTACCGTAGAGACTCCTCATGATTTACCGTAAAGACTCCTCATGATTTACCGTAGAGGCTCCTCATGATTTACCGTAGAGACTCCTCATGATTTACCGTAGAGACTCCTCATGATTTATACGGCATATACGTCACTTCCACCAACACACACACGTCCTTACATTCGGATGTGCAAGTCCAACTATCGTTTGTTTGGGCTTGCACAGCACTGAAAAAATCAAAGAAAAAGCACAAATAAAGCAAATGTTTTGTTGGAGCAAAGCAATAAGAGGAAACGGAAAAGTGATCAGATTGAAGGCGAGGATCAACATTGGGCCAGCGTTTGCTCGTTGCCGTGAGCTGAAGGAGGCGTGCCCGACCGATGCTGTTATGTTTGCTATGGTTATTATCTAGCACTCAAACACTGAACTGAAGTATCATATAGATTCTGTAAAACGGCATTTGGCGTTGAAAAAAATAAAACCCAAGAAATTATATTCATATGACATGCTGAATTATATGCCACTGTACCTGGGATGAAGACATTTCACACGTGACGCAAGCAGAACACCTGCATGTGAACTCCTCCTGCAGTGTTCAGGGGAACTGTTAGTGCTGCGCGGATCCCGCGTTTATGAAATTATTTGGCCCGCCTCGCACCCGCAACCATTAATAGACATACGGGGTCCGCGGGTTATGAGACGACCCGCTCATCAGGGCTATCAGGGCTGTCATGTCAACAAATGCCCCGCGCGATGGCATCCCTGTTGTAGGATGACAAAGCTTACGACAATAGTAGAGGACAATATTTTTTCCCAACTGTAGGGGACCCCGAGAGCAAAAGTTACCCAGTGCTGCTTTAAGATAAGCTGTTAATAGATGAAGATTAGGGGAAAAGCTGCTCACTGAATTAAAGCCACAGTGCTTTAGGATCAAAACTGACATGATTATATGAAAAAGGTTACGCCAATGTGTTGGACAGCGTAAGCAGTAGACAGCCAGTAAGGAAACAACTTCTACATAATATAACTCCTTTAAGGCTGTTAAAATTAAATTAAATTAAACTATATATCATATGCTGAAGTACATTTCTGGAGTGTTAACAAATAAAAGAAAAAACAACAAGAACTGTAAACCGTGATACGAACCGGACCATGGGTTTGTGAACCGTGCCAGCCCTAATAATTGCACTTATTAAAACAACGTTATGAATAAAGCAACGGATAAATTATGCTCTATCCACTGCTCTCTATTGTTAGTGTGGAGCTCTGTGTTTCTCCACCAGAAGAGCTTTTGTGATGTGAAATAAGCTCCACATTAGCAGAGTAAGTGATCGATTCAGAAGTAATCAATGTCACCACACACACACACACACACACACACACACACACACACACACACAGCCCCTAAACGTACCATCACACACACACACACACACACTGCCCCTAAACCTACTCATCACACACACACACACACACACACACACACACACACACACACACTGCCCCTAAACGTACCCATCACACACACACACACACTGCCCCTAAACGTACCCATCACACACACACACACACACACACACTGCCCCTAAACCTACTCATCACACACACACACACACACCCCGTTAGAGAGCGAGTGTTTGCGTCTCGTGTTCGTTTCTCTTGTGTTTTCAGCTGAAGTCACACGTGATGTCTGTGGCTTGACACTTACTAAAGTCGTTTCCTAAAAGCATCTCGACTGAGGTTATATCTGCGTTACGAAGGCTCAGCCTCCATCACTGCTGAAAATGCTGCCTATTTTAAGTGTGTGTGTGTGTGTGTGTGTGTGTGTGTGTGTGTGTGTGTGTGTGTGTGTGTGTGTGTGTGTGTGTGTGTGTGTGTGTGTGTGTGTGTGTGTGTGTGTGTGTTAAGGCTTGTTCACACCAAGAACAGGAACCATAGAGTTGACTGTAACTATATCAGCGGACTGCAGTTTCGTCGCCTGCCGCTTTAAATGCTCGATCTTGATTCTGATTGGCTGTCAGTGTTATTGAGTCTGAGAAACATCACGGGTTTTGAAGTCGTTTCCATTCACACGCCTCTGACTGGACCTGTTGCTCTGGTTTCTGCTCGTTCTCAGCGGTCGTGAAGTTCTGATGCGGATCTGATGCGGTTCTGATGCGGATCTGATTAGGGCTGTCAACGAATATTCGAAATTGTTTCCTAAATGAAAACTAATTTGCCAAAAATTAACATTTATTAACAGTTCATCTGTTTGTTTTTTTTTAAATAGCAACAATGTACAATATACATATAGAGCCATCAAACAGCCATAGGTTTGAAAACTGCTCATTTCCTCGAGAGAACAGTGCTGTGGCTAAATGATTTATAGTAAAGAAAGGTCAAATCTCTACTCTTACTACTATGCTGATGCTATGAATAATCAAATCGACAGCATTACTAGTAGGAGTAATTTAATACTTGTAGTAATTAGGGATGTCAAGATAACAAAATTCCAAAATACCATAATTTAAAAATATATGTATAATTACATTCAAGATGTTCATAATTTATGATAATAATAAGTATAATTAAATAATATATGGTAGTAAATATGACACACTTAATTCACCTTTGTTGTTAGATGCAGTTTTATACAGTGTTGATCATAAATCCAGCACTTTATTGTTCGCGTGTTTCTTCATGCCTGTTCAGGGACTGCGGTCCCTTTAAATGTTCTGACCGCGTGTTGACCACGGTGTGCTGATGTGGGACTGGTCAGCACCATTTCGTCATAAAATAAATGACGTGTGCGTGTGTGCTCAACGTGAGAAGTTGTCTCTTGTAATTTACTGCAGTTTCCACAACATAAACATTAACCTTTATGGCTGTATGCTGTTTAAAAGTAGACCATGTTTATAAAAGATCAGGTCAAAGCAACAATCTAGGCATAATTATTATTATTAATAGAGACGTAGCTAAATCTGTTATACTTCAGTAGCCTAATATATTTCTAATTTCTTCCCGTCAAACCGGAATACAGCGGAATATATACTATATGGATATTAAACTACAAACTATATATTGCTGATCTCCTGCATGCTCTGCATCTCTAGACACAGAACATGCAGGAGTTCAGCAATATTAATTTTGTAGTTTTATATTCATATACTCTAGTATATATTCGGCTACAGTCTGGAGCCCTGCGCTTAGATAAACACAACGTCTCGCGGCCGGAAATATCGTGATAAATCGGCATATCGTTGTTGTTGTTTTTTTGTCCCACCCCAACTGCTTCCACTGGTTTGATGATTCACCGTTTCATCTCAAGGAAAAGTTCCATGTTTAACGTTAGCGTTACCTCAGCACAGCTCGCTCGGAGCGCTCAATATGCTGTAAAACTTCAGTTAATATTAATAATACAGTTTCAGTCTCTGAATGAAGCCTGCTATATTTCGGACAAGAGTCGCGACCTTAAATTGCTTGCCCAAAACTCTCGATCAGCTCAGAGTTTGTTCATTAAAACCATTATATGAGAGAGCGTGAAGGAATACTCTAACGTCATTTTTGAATAATTTGGACAGCCCTGGTTCTGATGCGGTTCTGATCCGGTTGTGATGCGGTTCTGATCCGGTTCTGATGCGGTTGTGATGTGGTTCTGATCCGGTTCTGATCCGGTTGTGATGCGGTTCTGATCCGGTTCTGATGCGGTTGTGATGTGGTTCTGATCCGGTTCTGATGCGGTTGTGATGCGGTTGTGATGTGGTTCTGATCCGGTTCTGATCCGGTTCTGATGCGGTTGTGATGTGGTTCTGATCCGGTTCTGATGCGGTTGTGATGCGGTTCTGATCCGGTTCTGATGCGGTTGTGATCCGGTTCTGATGCGGTTGTGATGTGGTTCTGATCCGGTTCTGATGTGGTTAGATGATGATTTAATGTGAATGTGATTATGCTAGGTTGGTAGCTATCACTATATCCTGTAGTGCGGATGACGCTGCTCAGTTTGAACGCTTTGGCTTTTGCTGCGTAAACACTTCTCATGAGCTGTTGAACATCAGGAAGTCTCGCTGAAAGAACTTCCTGTTTAGATCCAGCAGCAGAAGCTGAAGAGGGCCGTGGCGTGCTGTAGCCTGTGGTTCTGCAGGAAGTGACCTCATTGGGCTCGTGAGAGAGTGTGTGTGTGATGGTTAGGTTGTGTGTGTGTGATGGTTAGGTTTAGGGTGAGTGAGTGTTCCTGATCGGTGGGAAAAAATCAAAATCAAAATTGATCTTATTTACTTTGTTAGCACATATTACAGGTCTTAGGCTGAACAATTAACCCGTGCAAGTTAATACACAGAAAAAAATAGTTTCTCATTAATCTTTAATCAAAATCTGAAAAGTCACTTCCGTTCTGGAAACGGCGTTCCTTCTCAGATGACGTCAGTTTGACGGCTTAGGTTTAAAATGCGTAACCACTTCTGAACGCAAACACTGGCCTCTATTCAGTTGGAAATACATCACAGACCTGAAGGAAACTCACTCGCCACTTCCGGTTCAGTGGGACTGTAAGGCCGTAAACATGTGTTCGATTGGAGCAGAACGTGTTAAAGTCAATATCAGGGCCGTATGGTTTCTGTGATGCATTAAATGTGGGCGGAGTCACAGAATCCACTCAGAAAAACAGAACTGACTGTATAATGCAGAAAGACACGGGATTGGCCAACACTTGTCTGAATAAATCAACAGCAGGTCCGCCTCTTAAAGGGCCAGTTCTCCATAAATGAGAGTCCTGGGATCATTTCCTCCCTAATGTCGCTCAAACCCGTCAGACTTTCCTTCCTCATATAAAGCCATGGAGTCTCTTCAGAACATCTGGAATAATCCGCTCGATCCGTACGGATCCGTTTCTCTTTATGAGCTTCTGAAGCCTCAGTGGAAGTTGCTTAGCCTGTCAATGGAGGACAGAAATCTGTCCATTTCATTACAAATATCTTCATCTGTGTTCAGAAGATGAGCGCGAGTCCGGCACATTTAATCTGACCGTTAAAGCAGAGGCCAGAAACATGAACACAATAAACTATACATCAGATTTCATAAGGCTGTGCATTAAATCACATGCGCTGCAGAAATGAGGATCTTCCTCAGGATTTCTGTTCTCCAGCTCAAACTCAGAACATCCTTAAATCGAGATTCATTAACGACAGCAAAGGGAAGAAATCAAGTCTTGTGTTCTGAGGAACTGAACAAATGAAGAGAGTTTGAGCTTAAAACAAGAGCAAATATCAGCATCGGGTCTGAACGTCACATCTGAGTTAAGATGAGGATTATTGCTCTCGGTTTAAGCAGAAAAGCACAAGATTTCTCATCTCATCTCTCTTCTCCAGTAAATGTGTCTTGATGAAAACATCGCATTAGTGAGATCATAAGGTTCAGTAAACGTTATGTCCATATTCTAGAGTTTAGGAGACGAGCTCTGAACAGATGTTATAATTATGCTTGTTTTTGTGTATGAAATTAATTAAAAAGTGATTGAGATCTGTTGGAAATAATAAGGATTTTCAAACTGAAGTGTTGCTAATACTCATTGTGTGCTTAGACATTAAGAAAACATTTTGATGTGTTGTGTATTCCTTACATTTAGGGGCTGTGTGTGTGTGTGTGTGTGTGTGTGTGTGTGTGTGTGTGTGTGTGTGTGTGTGTGTGTGTGTGTGTGTGTGTGTGTGTGTGTGTGTGTGTGAGTCGAGCCGTCTGGCATCCATGTCTGATCTGTGTGTGTTGTTGTGTTCCTCAGATGAAGCGCGCTCCCAGAAGTGTGGTATCCTGGTGCACTGCCTGGCGGGCATCAGCCGCTCCGTCACCGTCACCGTGGCGTACCTGATGCAGAAGCTCAACCTGTCGCTCAACGACGCCTACGACTTCGTCAAGCGCAAGAAGTCCAACATCTCGCCCAACTTCAACTTCATGGGCCAACTTCTGGACTTCGAGCGGACTCTGGGGCTCAGCAGCCCGTGTGATAACCGCACGCCCAACGACCAGCTGTTCTTCACCACACCCACCAACCACAACATGTTCCAGCTCGACCCGCTCCAGTCCACATGAGCCGCCGCAGGGCTTACCTTCAGCCCAATCATCAGGGTCTCTCCGGCGGAGGGATGGAGCGAGGGATGGAGGAGCGGAGGGATGAAGCACAAAGCCCTCGCAGGCTCTCTCCCGCTGGATTCCGGTGCAGCTTTTCTTGCCTTTACGGAACAGACTGTTCTTTTTTGGTCACGGTTTGATACACCAGAAGAAACTGCAGAACTGGAGGCGCTGTGAGAGGAGATGGAGGAGAACGCTGAGGTCTCTGCACTGCTGAAAACGCTCCTCTCACCCAGTCATTTGGTCTGGTTTCCAGTCTAACCATTCTTAAAGGGATCGTTTCTCTCATCATTTACTCGCCCTCATGTTGCTCCAAACCTGGAGGAGTTTCTTTTTTATTCTGCTGACTGCTAAAAATGCTCTTCTTACTCAGTATTTTTGTCTTGTTTCGAGTCCAAACATCTAAAAATTCTTAAAACAAGAAGTATTTACTAGACAAGTAAAAGTAATTGTCTGGTTTTGGTAAAAATAACTCAAAATGAAGAGAGTTTTTGCTTAAAATAAGATAAATAATCTGCCAATGGGGTGAGAAAAATAATCTTAATTCAAACAGAAAACAAGATTATTTTCCTTATATTAAGCAAAAACTCTCTTCATTTTGAGTTATTTTTGAGTAAGAAACCCTTTGTGTGTGTTTGTAATAGAGCAGAGAGAGCAACCCTTCACTAGTACAGTATTTCCCCCTACTGTGGTAGTCAATGGTTGCTCTCTCTGCTCTATTACAAACATTCTTCAAAATATCTTCCGTTGTGTTCAGCTGAAGAAAGAAACTCCTCCAGTGTGGAACAACACGAGGGAGAGTAAAGGATGATTTTTGGGTGAACTATCCCTTTAACTCAAGATGTATTTACTAGTAAAACAACATGAGATATTTTTTCTTGTTTTGTTGAAAATAAAATCAAAAAAAGTGAGTTTTTCTTAAAACAGGCAAAATGATCTGCCAATGGGGTGAGGAGAAATAATCCTATTTCTGTTTGGGACGGAAACAAGAAACAAGATTATTTTCCAGATAGTTTTAAGCAAAACTCACTTCATCTTGACTTTCTTTTTTTAACAAAACCAGAAGAAATCTCTCATGTGGTTTCGCTGATCTAGTAAAGGCATCCTGATTTAAGAATGGTTCGGTGTTTGTGCTAGAGGTGGGTGTTTTCCGCAGTGTGTGAGCCTCGTGGTGCGACACAAACACACACATTGTGAGCGCTCGTCCTCCGTCTGTGTGCGGTGACCTCATGCGTTCTGCACAGTGCTGAAGCCTTTCAGCTCTTGGCACTTAAAGCGGTACAGAAAGAGACGTTCTAGCCAGTCCTAGGCTGCGACGAGCCGCACTTAAAGCTCATTGTTCATCTTTAACCGCGAGCGAAAGAAAGAAAGAAAGAAAGAAAGAAAGAAAGATGGGCGTTTGTGTCCGAGCTCGCTCACCTTCTGGCCTTGCTCTTCTCTTTACGATATATATTGTATTATCTTCTCTCTTCTCTCGATGTGTTGGGCATGCGATCCTCTCGAGGGTGTTTGTCACTGAATGTGGAGGCTGTTTTTTTAATGCTCTTGCTGTCCTTCGGGACATCATCAGTGTGTAGCGAAGGCGCTCCTCATCGGGAGCGAGACTGGACCGGGCTGGAGTTAACAGGGTTGCTTTAAGCTGGCCTTATATAACCTTTTTAATTCTTTCCTACTCTGACTGTTCAATACTCTTTGTATCTCGTTGTATTGTTCATTTTTAAAGAAACCGATATGTAGTAATAATAGACGACTAATGGTCTATAACGGGTCAGGAGAGGTTCTGTTTGATACTCTGCAATATACTCACCAACCCTTTGCAGTATTTTCTAGAAAACGGCCGGAGGTTTTTGACTCTTTTGATACTCGAGATCCACAGATATATATATCCTGAGGTGTCCGACCTGACCACACACACACACACACGTTTGTTTTTGTGACATATGGGGACTCTCCATAGGCGTAATGGTTTTTATACTGTACAAACCGTATTTACTATCCCCTTACACTGCCCCTAAACCTACCCATCACACACACACACACACACACACACACACACACACACACACACACACACACACACACACACACACACACACTGCCCCTAAACCTACCCATCACACACACACACACACACACACACACACACTGGCCCTAAACCTACCCATCACACACACACACACACACACACACACACATACACACACACACACACACACTCACACACACACTCACACTGCCCCTAAACCTACCCATCACAGGAAACTGTCATACCATGTGATTTATAAGCCTTTTGTAAAGTGGGGCCATGGGTAATGTCCTCATATTTCACCCTCTCCTGTAATACCTGTGTCATACCCATGGCATTATACACATTTGTGTCCTCATATGTCACAAAAACACACACACACACACACACACACACACACACACTGGCTTATACACTGCAGAACATGCTCTTCTTACTCAGACATTCTGTCTTGTTTCCAGTCTAAATATCTTAATATTCTTAAATCAAGATGCATTTACTAGATCAGTAAAACGACATGAGATATTTTTTCTTGTTTTGTTGAAAATAAAATCTAAATGAAGTGAGTTTTTGCTTAAAACAGGCAAAATGATCTGCCAATGGGGTGAGAAAAATAATCTTATTTCTGATTGAAATCTTGTTTCTTGTTTCCGTCCCGATCAGAAATGAGATTATTTTCTCTCACCCCATTGGCAGATCATTTGCCTGTTTAAACTTCATTTTGATATTTTTCCCTAGAAAACAAACACAGATATCTTCTGTCGTTTTACTGATCTAGTAACTGCTTCTTGATTTAAGAATATTTAGATATGTGGACTGGAAACACGAGTAATATAGTAAATAAGAAGCACATGTTTTGCGGTGTGTTTCATCCGGTTCTTTTCTTCCCATACTGTAATGTGCTCTTTACTGACTCCTGTGGCCTTTCCATGTATCTCAATATCTATAGTATTAATGCAGATATGCAACGGTCGTCCTATTAATATATCACGGCGGACGGCAGTCTCAATAACACTCGCTCGGGTCGCCTCGGACTGAACCTCTTTATTTACAGCCTGATTTGGAGCGGCTTCTTTTGGAGGAGTGTGTGTGTCCGAATGGCTCTGTATATTGCCGGACCGCAGGAGCGAGGCTTTCTGTGGACTTTTCTTGTAGCTTCATAACGGTCCTGCGATTTAATGGACGAGAACGACACCCAGGAACTAGATGAGCGAATAAGGAAATGTATATCTTACCTCACCGAGGAATTTTTCAGGGATTTTTATTTGACAATGCGTCGGCATCGTGTTACAGCTTCAAATGTCAAAGAGCTGTTTTATATGTGCTGTATACATTTTTTTTAAAAGATACAATCTATATATGTGTATAATACTGGGCTTGGTAACCGGGCAGTTAAATTTTTTCTGGTTTATGAAGGATATAAAATTGTCCGTATGTATTGTATAGTATATGAAAACCAATACAAGACTTGTTTGTACTGCAAATAAATATTGAATTATTTTTTTGGTTACCCAGGCTGGTTTAGCGTGTTCATTCCTTCCCTCATGTGCTAGAACAAGAGGACTAGAGAGATGTGTTCCCATCTCCAGATCACTGCAAAACATGCTCTTCTTATTTAGCATTTCTTTCTCATTTAAATCAAGATGCATTTACCAGATCAGTCAAACGACAGAAGATGTTTTCTCTTGTTTTCTGGGGAAAAATATCTAAATGAAGTGAAGACAGGCCAAATGATCTGCCAATGGGGTGAGGAAAATAATCTGATTTCTGATTGGAAACAAGGAACCAGATTATACGGAGGAAACGTCACCTATAGGAGGAAAAAAACAATCCGTGCACACAGGTTTGTAAAAACGACTCGCGTAGGCCTATTCAACCAGACCACCTGTTATAATTGTTGTTGTTATTAATTATTATTGGCCTATTGTTGCATTTAGAAGAAAAGAGGTACAAAGAATTGAAAAGTCAGTCATAATGCACAATGCTATGCAGATTTATTAGGCAGTAATAATAAAGTGCGTAGATTATAACCATTAAACAAGATTTTGACACATAATTCTCATTAAATTGTGGTATTCCAGAGAATCACTGCAGTTAATATCATTTGATGAATAATACACAATATAACGATACGATTCATTAGCACCTGGAGTTTGCTGTTCTTCTAAAACGAATCTGTAAGTAGGCTGCAGTTTTTACACACCTGTGCGCACGGATTGGGAATTGGCGGGAACGGTTTATAAACTAAGGGAACGGATTGCAAAACCGTCGGCACAGAATCAGAAATCAGATTATTTCTCTCACCCCATTGGCAGATCATTTTACCTGTTTAAGCAAAAACTCTTCATTTAGATTTGATTTTCAAAACGAGGAAAAATATCTCATGCACTGCAAGAAATGCGTTTCCTACTTTAGTATTTTTGTCTTGTTTCTTGTCTAAATATAAAAAAAATCTTACATTATGAAACATTTACTAGACAAGTGAAATTTTTTGTCTTGTTTTGGGAAAAAATAACTCACAATGAAGAGAGTTTTTGCTTAAAATAAGATAAATAATCTGCCAATGGGGTGAGAAAAATAATCTTGTTTCTGTTTGATTAAGATTATTTTTCTCACCCCATTGGCAGATTATTTATCTTATTTTAAGCAAAAACTCTCTTCATTTTGAGTTATTTTTTACCAAAAACGATACAATTATTTTTGCTTGTCTTGTAAATACTATTAGATATTGGTCTGAAACGAGCTTTATTGTTCCGTCTTGATCGTGACTCTTGGGAAACGTCTCTGCAACTCGAGTCCTACATGAGCTGAGACCCCCCCTCTGGGTTTCCTGTTGCCTTGTGGTTAATTTCAGATGCAGATGGTTTCTGAAGCATGTGATCACACCACATCCGATTGCTGAAGCGATCACCTTCCTCTTCAGAACCAGTCATGCTGATTTATATAGAGCTTCATGCCGCACAGATCGCTCCAAAGGGGCTTTACATGGCAAACTGGAAAACCACAACAGTGCTGCCAAATTCTTCCATCAGGAATCTGTCATTTCATTTAATTACAACCACAATATAAAGAAGCGCCGCAGACTACAACATAATCTTCATTTGTTTAGTGACCTCATTTGATAGCATCAAGAACATCTCGGTTACGTACGGTAACCCTCGTTCCCTGAAGGAGGGAACGGAGACGTACGAATTGGGATCACTTCTGGGAGACCCTATCTGCTTCGAGATATAGAAAACGGGCCAATGAACATTGGCGTGCGTGCTTTGCATACCGCACCCCGCCCCGCTGCGCAGGTATAAAGCAGAAGCGATCGCCATCCACTGTTGTTTTTCACTGAGGAGCCGATGCAGCGAGGGTACAGCAACTGTGGCGACGGGATGTACGTCTCCGTTCCCTCCTTCAGGGAACGAGGGTTACCATACGTAACCGAGACGTTCCCTTCAGTCGGTCACTTCGACGTACGTTGGAAGGACAGACGAATTGGGATCCCTATGGAAAACGCCACAGTTACTACCACTTCCAGCACCCTGCCAGAGTCCCTCAGACCCCGTCTGAATGGGCGGGGAAATTCCTCCAGGAAGGGTCACACTGCTGTTCCACAAGACCCATTCAGCAGACTATTGGATAACGCTGGGAAAGCGTGCCCCGGGGCCGCTGCGGAAGCCACATTATCCCAGAGGGAGGTACCATGTGGAGAGGACACATATGGACTGGCCGTGGGCAATACAACATACGGAAGTCCCAGGGGTGGCCCCTGCCCTCTTAGGAGAGATAGACACGGGCTCGCCGTACTGTGGAGAATACACATATTGGGCCGCTGTGGGGGTCACTACATATGGAGCCCAGCCTAACACAAGTTCCACCAATCCATACCAATGCTCCGCCACGTCTGACTGCCGCGGGTTGCGGAGGACTCGACAGGGTTCGCCACACTGGGGAACTCGACTGGAGCATATAAGCGCACGTATCCGTTCCATGGGGAAGGGAGTGGCGCAGCAAGCCGACACTAGAACGGGCACTCCGGTGCTACCGACTATGGGAAGTGAGTACACGGGAAGATACCGGCTCTACACGTAGGCTATAGAATCTAGCGAACGTGTTGGGTGTCGCCCGGCCTGCAGCTCTACAAATATCTGTCAGCGAGGCGCCAAGAGCCAGCGCCCAGGACGAGGCTACACCCCTGGGGGAGTGGGCTCTAATCTCTAGCGGCTAGGGCACGTCTTGGGATTCATACGCCAAGACAATGGCATCCACTATCCAGTGGGCCATCCTTTGCTTGGAGACAGCCTTTCCCTTCTGCGGTCCAAGGAAGGACCAGTGGAGAACCGGCCACAGGGTCATGGGCGGCCAAGGCTCATTGATGCACGTGGGGATTGTCTTTCAGTTTGACTTCAGGAGTGTTACTGATCCTAACGCAGTCAACATACTATAAGAGGACTAGATGACAATGATTAACACACTATTAATATCGTCTCCAGCTCAATGCACTTGTGTTGGCAGGTGTTAATTGGCCAGATTTAGAGCGATGTCCTGAAGATCAGCTGACTAACACTGACCTCCATCCGCACACACACACACACACACACACACTGCTAAAAATGCTTTTCTTACTTAGTATTTTTGTCTTTTATCTGGTTAAAATATCAAAAACAACAAAATCTCACATTAAGAATCATTTACTAGACAACCAAAAGTCTTATTTTGGGGAAAAATAATAAAAAATTAAGAGAGTTTTTGCTTAAAATAAGATAAATAATCTTAATTCAAACAGAAAACATTATTTTTCTCACTCCATTGGCAGATTATTTATCTTATTTTGAGCAAAAGCTCTCTTCATTTTGAGTTATTTTTCCCCAAAACGAGAATAATTTTTACTTGTTTAGTAAATGTTTCTTAAAGGGATACTGCACCGCTTTTTCATATTAAACTATGTTATTCCCTTAAAGCTGCTGTCCGTAACTTTTTTTGTGTTCAAGATTTACAAAAATTATATAATATGAATGTACAACTTGAATCCATTTTCCAAACCGTGTTTTTGTCTTACCGTGAGTCATTATGGTACACTTATAATACAACCCCAAATCAGAAAAAGTTGGGACAGTTTGGAAAACGCAAATAAAAAAAGAAAGTAGTGATTTCTAAATTTACTTTGACTTGTATTTCATTGCAGACAATATGAACACAAAATAATTCATGTTTTGTCTGGTCAACTTCATGTCATTTGTAAATATGCATCCTTTCCCGTCATTCAGACCTGCAACACATTTCAAAAAAAGTTGGGACAGGAGCAATTTAGGGCTAGTAATGAGGTCAAAGGGTTAAATAATGATGTGATTTGAAACAGGTGATGTCAACAGGTGATTGAAATTATGATTTGGTACAAAAGCAGCATCCAAGAAAGATCTAATCCTTTAGGAGCAAAGATGGGCCGAGGATCGCCAGTTTGCCAACAAATACGTGAGAAAATTATTGAAATGTTTAAAAACAATGTTCCTCAAAGAAATATAGGAAGAGATTTGGATATTTCACATTCAACAGTGCATAACATAATAACAAGATTCAAGGAATCTGGAGGAATTTCAGTGCGTAAAGGACAAGGCCGCAAGCCTAAGCTGACCAACCGTGATCTCCGATCCCTCAGGCGGCACTGCATCAAGAATCGTCATTCATCTAGAAGCGATATCACCACATGGGCTCAGGACTACTTTGGCAAACCTTTGTCAAGTACCACAATAGATAGTTACATCCACAAATGCCAGTTAAAACTACTGTGCCAAAAGGAAGCCTTATGTTAACAGTGTCCAGACGCGCCGTCGACTTCTCTGGGCTCGGAGGCATCTGGGATGGACCATCACACAGTGGAAATGTGTACTGTGGTCAGATGAATCAGTATTGCAGGTATTTTTTGGGAGGAATGGACGCCGTGTGCTCCGGACCAAAGAAGAAAAGGATCATCCAGACTGTTACCAGCAACAAGTCCAAAAGCCAGGGTCTGTCATGGTATGGGGTTGTGTCAGTGCCCTTGGCAAAGGTAACTTGCACTTCTGTGAAGGCACCATTAATGCTGAAAAGTACATAGAGATTTTGGAGCATAATATGCTGCTTTCAAGAAGATATCTTTTCCTGGGACGTCCATGCATATTTCAACAAGACAATGCAAAACCACATTCTGCACACATTACAAAGTCCTGGCTGCGGAGGAAGAGGGTACGGGTACTTGACTGGCCTGCCTGCAGTCCCGACCAGTCTCCAATAGAGAATGTGCGACAACGAAGACCCCGTACTGTTGCCCACCTTAAGACTTGTTTGCAGGAAGAATGGGACAAAATTACACCTGAAACACTTCATCACTTGGTGTCTTCACTTTTTTAGAAAAGCGCTACGTTTTATTTTGTCATCATACTTGATCAACTATTGGTGTAACTGTATTTAGATAGGGAACACGTGGAGGAGTTTGGTGGCTTCTAACTTGATTTCTGTTTGGTCCCATAGTGAATGAACTGGGCTTAGTGGGCTAAGCTAAACGCTATCAGATCGTCACCGCGCGTCAGAGAGATTAAGAGCACACACTGAGATGAGAGAGGTGTGTGTCAACTCATCTAAGTTAAGGGAATAACAGTTTAATATGAGAAAGCGGTGGAGTATTTTTAGATATTTTGACTAGAAACAAGACAAAAATACTAATTAAGAAAAGCATTTTTTGCAGTGCACATCCGATTCAAATCAGATTTATTTCCACATATGAGTGAGGCCTGAATCTGATCTGAGGATCTCGGATTTATGCGTTATTTTCCTGTTTACATGTAACACGTCATATCCGATCTGAGCCACATGAGAGGAACAATCGGGATTGGGTCGCTGGAGCCAGGCAGTGTAAACGAGGCCTACTGCTCATGTCATCTGTGTGCTACAGTGAATTGTATGTAAGTTTAGCAGAAGTGTTTTCCGAGCCTGTTTTCCGGATGAGCCTGTGTTTCCTGGATGTGAAGAAGGTCACCGGAGCGCTGAATGAAGCAGAAATCCTCTTCCTGTTAGCTCTTGAAAACACTTGACGTTACACAACATGTGTGGGCGGCTGGAAGAAGAAGCTGCTCTTTTCTCCACAGGCTTCATTCATCCTCTTTTCATCCTCTTTTCATCCTCTTTTCATCCTGCTCATCCGCTTGCTTTTTGTCACATTATTCCTGTGGATAGAAATCTCATAAGACACGAATTAACAATTCGGTGCTCGTTCTCAAAGCATATTTTGTCTTCCTAGAGATTTCTGATTGAATGATGCTGTTTTTCCAGATGATCAATCGAATCAAACTCTCTCACTGCAGAAAATGCTCTTCTTATTTAGTATTTTTGTCTCGTTTCCAGTCTAAATATCTAACAATTCTTAAATCAAGATTTATTTAATAGATCAGTAAAATTACATGAGATATTTTTTCTGGGGTGAGAGAAATAATCTGATTTCTGATCGGGACGGAAACAAGAAACAAGATTTCAAACAGAAATAAGATTATTTTTCTCACCCCATTGGCAGATCATTTTGCCTGTTTAAGCACAAACTCTCTTCATTCTGATATTTTTCCCCAGAAAAAATATCTTTTGTAATTTTACTGATCTAGTAAATGCATCTTGATATGAATTGTTAGATATTTAGACTGGAAACAAGACAAGATGAGTGAGTAAGAAGAGCATTTGCAGTGTGGATGTGTAATCCGGGTCCTCTGGTGTTTGAGCACACTGCTAACTCTACCGTTCGTCTTGAGTTTGTGCTTATGCAACATGATGTGACCTGTCAGAGTCACCAGCATAACAAGCCTAATGTGAAAGGAAGAGCCTTTGCTATGAAGCTGTCTCTTATACCAATGAGGAAAGCCAGCCCTCCCTGGTTACATAAAGCCGGCGTGGCTCCGCAACGCCCTGCAGGAACAATACAAGGTGAGGCTGTTCTCAGATGACCATCCTGTGCAGAGATCACGGTGCACAGCAGGACACCAACACCTGCACAGATACACACGTGTGTTTGGGAAATAAACATCAGAACACACACCAGACAGGCCAATGACCTGTGAAGTGAATAACACAGATGATCTCTGTTAGTGGGTGGGATATATTAGGCAGCAAGTGAACATTTTGCGGACCGATCCGCGTATGATATAAAAATACCGCGAGAGCGATTCAAAAGCATCAGGAGTCGTTTGCGCTCGCTGTAGTTTGATGTCATACGCGATCGGTCTGCACAGTACCGGTGCATCTCGAGCCTTTCCTCAATGGCTCAGGGCTCTATGATCCTACATCCGCATCAAAACGCTGCAAATCCAACGCATTCGTGCCGCTCTCCATGATTTGTGTAGACGGAGATTACAATCCAGCAGCTGTTAGCTTCATTAGCTGCCATTTAAAAAAAGCGGTCAGAAGTGTGTGTTGGTCTCGTTGATCACGGTAGCCCCGCCTCCAGCCGCTGACGCAAGCGGTTCTTCAAGCCCAGCGATGGTTTGGTGCTACCGAAGAACCACTCCTCCTGCTCGGAGCCGGTGCTGTGGAAACACAAAGAACCGATCTGAAACGGCTCTGGCTCCGAACTAGCCCCAGCACTGCCTTGGTGGAGAAGGGGTGTGTGTAGCATCAGATCACACTCAGCACTGCATAAAAATGTCAAAAAATTCTTACATTAAGAATCATTTACTAGACAGGTCCAAATTATTGTCTTGTTTTGGGGAAAATAACTCAAAATGAAGAGAGTTTTTGCTTAAAATAAGATAAATAATCTGCCAATGGGGTGAGAGAAATAATCTTGTTTTCTGTTTGAATTAAGATTATATTTCTCACCCCATTGGCAGATTATTATCATCCAGTAAATGCTTCTTAATGTAAGAATGTTTAGATATTTTGACTAGAAACAAGACAAACATACTGAGTAAGAAGAGCGTTTAGTGCCGTGAGCTCTGTGATTAAATCCGCCACCGACTGGAGAACCGTAACGAGTCCTCTCAGATGGAGATGTTCTGCTTGAGTTCAGGCGCTGAGATAATAAGATGACCAGTAAGAGGAACAGCTTCTCAATCATCCATTGCTTTAAATGTTTGGCCAACGAGAAGGATCTCCAGCTCAGGAGAGAAATATCTGCAGATAGCTTTGGCTTTTCTTCCTCTGCTGTGTTTCAGCTGCTCTGCTGATAAGGGCTGGGTCCGGGTAAACTTTAACAGGGGATTGCAAAAGATTATATGTGCAGACGTGTGTGTGTGCGTGTATGTGAAATCAGTTAACACACACACACACACACACTGCCCTTAACCTACCCATAACACACATACTGCCCCTAAACCTACACATTACACACACACACACACGCACACGCACACACGCACACACACACACACACACACACACACTGCCCCTTAACCTACCCATAACACACACACTGCCCCTAAACCTACACATTACACACACACACACACACACACACACACACACACACACACACACACACACACACACACACACACACACACACACACACACACACACACACACTAATAACCCTTTTCTCTGTGTCTGACACTGTTGATGTTGGTCAGCTCCTGCGTCATCATCATACACATGCGTCACATGATCAGCATCGGCCAATGGCAAGCCGGCGTTCTGCTGGAGAACTCTGGAGAGCCATAGAAATGTATACGTAGATACCTCATTAGTAGGGATGGGTACCGAAAACCGGTATTAAACGGGCCCCGGGGGTGAATTTTGAAAGACCGTTGTATTGATAAGCTCGGACGTTATCGGTTCTGCTGTCGGTACTTTTGAAAATACACGAGAGAGAGAGAGAGAGAGAGAGAGAGAGAGAGAGAGAGAGAGAGAGAGAGCGAGAGAGAGAGAGAGAGAGAGAGAGAGAGAGACGCAAACGATAGCCGGGGACAGAACCGAACGTTCAAACATAGCCTGGTTACACTTTAGATCTGTGATAGTCTGATTTCATTTTAGATTTTGGCTTCCAAAGATTATAATAATAATATTTATGTCTAGCGCAGTAGCCTATGCCGTCATTTCTCCATAAAACTCAAACGTAATGACAGAATCAGCACGATCAGAGATTGTTGTAAAATACAGTCTAGCCACTGTTGGTAAATTGTGGGACGCATTTTATAATAAAAAGAGCGATTAAAAACACAAAAAGTGTGCAAGAGAGATTGTTCCCAAGTCGGTGCGCTCTGAAACAGCCGCAACGAGACGAGCAGATTACACTTTCAGTTTCACACTCGTGTCCAAACGATCAAATGTACACAAACATCTGTGTCAAAATGACTGGCTTGGAGAGTCTCTTAAACACTACACAGTTTGTGTCTAAAATGGACGTTGTTGTTATGGATATAGTCGGGAGAAAGTGTAGTGCATCTGCTATTATCAGTCGCCTCTAGATCTGCACATCTGTCTTAAAGAGGCAGCGGTGTAAATAAACATGAGGACGGATTACTGCGAATTAAACAACCAAATGCAGAGAGAAAATCCCTCACAGCTCTTGAATGAGTAACTTCAGCTTTAATAAGCATTAATTTATCCTAACTATGATAAACGATGCAGTGTTATTTTACATTTGATTACTAGAATTCTTCCTGAAATGAAAGCACTGTGTATTTTTGTTAATTGTGCGTGTGTGTGTGTGTGTGTGTGTGTGTGTATATATATCTCAAAAAGTACCGATAAGAATACCGTTAAAGTACCGGACCGATAAGCAGTATCGGTAAGAGTAGTAATACCGTTAAAACCTTAACGATACCCATCCCTACTCATTAGCAACTGTTTCTATGGGCCGCTATACATTAGCCGTCCGCCATTTTAGAACGGTCAAAGCCGGTCGCGAACGCGCTTTATGACCATTTAAATGTCACACTCCACGCGCAAACTATGGTTGGCAGGTCAGGAGCAGAGCATCTGGAGAGCGGGAGCCGTCCGCTGGGCATCTGGCAGCACTCCTCTCGCTGATCACTCGCACCTGAAACGGGTTTTACAAATACAGACTATAATATCGTTCATTCTGTCACATTTCTCTGAGTTCTCCTCCGAGATGTGCTTTAATGTTACATTTATCATGTGAACAACTTATACAGCATATTATATGCCTGTGTTTGGGAATGGGTCATTGCAGCAGATATATGCTGCCCGTCATAAATCAAAGTTAAGATGCGCTTAGTTTAAGCATTTAAACCGGCCTTGGAAGTTTGGGCAAATGTTCTCTCAGGCAGTGAAGTGTTTTCGTGTATTGTATTATTTATTCCACAGCGCTGGATGATTGTGAAACACTGGAACACTGCACTGCATGATGTTATGGTGAAATCGGTGATCTTTCATGTTAATCAGGTCAGGTTGATGAAGAACCGTGGCTTTAATTCAGCGCGAGACTCGCGGACAGAAGAGCAGCAGAAATATGATCGGTTCCTCTTCTTTAAATACTCTTACATTTAGTTTGATTTAAACACTTTCAAAGGCTCAATGTTTGTTTCCACATTTTCCAGTTCTTGAATACTGGGAATTTAAATTCAAGAACCATGAAGCCCGTTACTAACAAATGTTACGTGTTTTTGTGTAGATCCAAACATTATAATTGCTAAACTAACAGTCGTCTCACCTGAGAAAGGTTTCTTCGGGAAGTTAAACCGCGCCGGTTTACAGAGTTTCACTAGCCTAGAAATCTAGACGCACCCTAGCGGCAGCAAATCTAATCTGCCCGCGAGTGTCGTCTAGCAACTCTCAATACCCTTCTGAGCTGTATTCCTCACAATCTGGACGGGCCAATCACATCGTGTGTAGAGTCGGTGGGCGGGGCCACAATGACGACGACCGAGTTGCGTTTGCGCTTCTAGTAAACACAGAAGCTGGCGAATGGCGGTCTGTCGAATCAGCTTTGACCGCGACTCTGGAAGACTTGAGTTCAGCTTTCCTCTGAGAAAAGAACAAAGAACGGCACTGAAGTCATTCTGAAGAAGGGAAGGTGTGTTCGAGTTTAGCCGACCGGATACGGCGAATGTTTAATCTGTCAGCTCCGCTTCACCTTCATTGCTCTGGTTGGTTGTAGCGCTATCCTATCGCGTGCAGAGGGAGTTTGACAGACAGCCGTTTATCCGCCGCTCAGATTGAGCCGCCAATGGAGAGTTTCAGACCAAACATCTGGATGTGGCTCCGGCTTGTCAGGCTAGAGTTTCACAGCAGCTGTGCAGGCTTTTTTTGGCTTTTTTTCTTCTTTTTTATTTTTTAAGCGAGTGATGATTGACAGCATCTGAAGTGCTGACGTGTGTTGACCGTTCTAAAATGGCGGCTCGTCAACGGGCCTGGAGCTTTCGAATGAGGCATCTACGTATAAATATCTATGTGAAGAGCTGCGCTGTATTTACTGCATTAGCGACGATGGACTCTTATTTTGATATTCCGTGTTGTTTCCTTTAGTTCCTGTTTCCCTGCTCTGTTTAGTTTCATTTCCTGGGTTATGGATTATGCCCTCGTTTTTTTCTGAGATAATTCGCTCTTGTCTTTCATTGTTCGCCTTATATTTATACTCTGATATGATCAGTTCCTGATCGGTTCTCATTTGCGTTTATGCATTTGGCAGACGCTTTTATTCAAAGCATCTATAATACATTTCACAAATGTACATTTTGACAAGTCATTGTTCCCAACCTGCCTGGCATTGCTGAGTTCCACGAGTGTGTTTGTGTCCGGATGTCTTTAATCGGATCGAGCGTTTGATTTGGCCTTTTCTGTTCATTCTGCTCTCACTATGGAAAAACCACCACAGCTGATTTAATGAACAGCTTTACTTTAGAGAATCTCAACAGCACAGACCTTTCAGATTCAGGAAATGAACATCTGCATAAAACATAACCTCTCTTATAGCACAGATGCACAAAATCATAAGAAGTCAGGGCATGCATATTTATCTATAGGGACTCCAGAGTTGGTATCTTGACATTGTAAAGAATCTCGCTGATCATACAGTCATTGACTAGAGCATTTGCAGTGTAGTAGGAAACTAAACTATAGCAGTCAGCTGAGTGATCAGCCAGATTCTTCATGATATCTTCTTACGGGTTCTCCAGAAGAAAGAAAGTGTTCTGATCCTTCTGCTCTCAGACAGACTCTGAACATGAAGCGCTTTACAGACGGTCAGCTCGTGTTTGCCTATAACTACACATCCACCATTGATCAGTGAAGAGTGTGGAGGAGATGATGAACGATCAGATCGGCTTTTATTAGGCTGGAGATCTTGGCTGTGTTCCTAATGGAAGGCCCCGTGCTGACGGAGATGGAGACTCAAGAAGTTACGGCACATGCTCTCAGTGCCAAATGCTGAACAGTTAGTCGATGCGTTCATGAGCTCAAGGCTAGATTTCTGTAATGCTCTACTGGGTGGTTGCCCTGCTCGCTTAATAAACAAACTCCAGCTAGTCCATGATAGATAGATAGATAGATAGATAGATAGATAGATAGATAGATAGATAGATAGATAGATAGATAGATAGATAGATAGATAGATAGATAGATAGATAGATAGATAGATTATTGTAATGCTCTACTGGGTGGTTGCCCTGCTCGCTTAATAAACAAACTCCAGCTGGTCCAAAGCGCAGCAGCTCGAGTTCTTACTAGAACCAGGAAGTATGATCATATTAGTCCAGTTCTGTCAACACTGCACTGGCTCCCTATTAAACATCGCAGACATTTTAAAATCTTGCTTATTACTCAAAGCACTAAATGGTTTAGCTCCAGTACTTAAGCGAGCTCTTAACACATTATACTCCATCACGTCTATTGCGGTCTCTAAACTCTGGCCAGTTGATCATACCTAGAATATCTAAATCAACTGCAGGCGGTCGATCATTTTCCTATTTAGCTCCTAAACTGTGGAATAGTCTTCCTAGCATTGTTCGGGAAGCAGACACACTCTGTCAGTTTAAATCTAGAATAAAAACACATCTCTTTACTATGGCATACACACAGAACATTATTAACTCTCATTATTCAGATCAATTGACTGATTGTTCGGCTGCATTAACTAGGTCAGCCGGAACCGGGAACACTTCCCATAACACCTGATGTACTCGTTACATCATCAGAAGAGCGGCATCTACGCTAATGTTAGTCTCTCTGTTTATCCCGAGGTTTACTGCAGTCGCATGCCGATCTAATATGATTTCTGAGCTGTTGTCTTAGGGTGTTTTAGTGTAGGTTCATGTTTCATGTTTTTAGGTTTTCATGTTCTGTCATGCACTTCCTGGTTTTGTCATGTGTTTCCTGGTCATGTGACTCTGTGCCCTCAGGCTTGTTCGACTTCACCTAGCGATGCGCAGACCGATCGGCGGCTGACTTAAAGCAGTGCATGCCGGTTAGAAATTTTGTCCGACTTGAGACAGCGCCGACAGCACGTGACTGTTACGTATGTCAACAAAGTACCGCGAGAGCGATTCGAGAGCAGGCGGCTGATGTAGCCGCTGCAGATTCTCAAGGGTGGCTGCAGGAGGCTGCTCGAGCTCTGATGACGACACAGCTGATCCACGATTGGCCGATTCGCCGTATGACAGCGACCACGTGTGTTTCGTGTTTATTCTGAAAACTTATGTCACGCTAATGCTCACAAATCATTTATTTATAGCAGTAAAACCTCTTTTCATGTAGTCGCGATGTTATATTGTCATGTTTATCAAACTAAAACTGATAAAAACCGTTGACACCACTTCATTGATAGTGTAGGTTTATATGTTGAACCTTTAATCTTGTCCAAACAGACGCTTTATTAAGCAGTATATAAAGTATTGGATGAAAATATCATTTGAAACATCTGTGTATTTGAGAAATATTGCATTTATTTAACTTCAGCTGTGATAAAGTTTGCAAACACAGCTCAAGGGTCACCACGGGAAGCAGAAAGTGTCCGACTTCACGTCTCCGTTTGCAGCTCCTCCCCGCCTGCACTCGGCTACTCTCGCCGATCGCATGCATCCAGCCGCAGCCGATGTCGAACACACCTCTCATGTGTTCCCTGGTCATGTGACTCTGTGCCCTCATGTGTTCCCGTGTCTTGTTGTCATTGGTTAATGGGTTGATCATTGGTCACAGGTGTCCCTGTCTCGTCATCAGCCCTTGTGTATTTAAGCTCTCATGTTTGCCGTAGTCTTGGTCAGGTATTGAGTGTGTATTCTACTGTTGGTGAGTGTTTGGTTTGCCAAGTCTTTGTTTCATGTTTATGATTTTAAGTTATGTAAAGTTTGATTTAGTTAAATAAACTCCTCTTGGGTTCATCAACCTCGCCTCTTCACCTATGTTAGACCTGTAAGGTGGCCAGGATAACAGTTCACAGGAATTGAATCTGGTCAACTGAAAAATGTAGAAGTGCTCAGTCACTAGAACATTATCAACTGGAGATGTGAATTGTTTTACGGTGTAGAGTAAGAGCATTAAAGCGGAGCAGAGACGTATCAAACACTCTGAACTTCAGGTGTGAAGAAGCACATCATGTATAATAAAGTATATTTCTGTGATTGATGTGTCCATGAGGGACAGAAGTACTGCCTTAAATGTGAACAAAAGAAAATGTTTTTGATTGGCTGCAACTTTTGGAACAAACAAGTGCCTTAAAATGCCCCCAGATGTCCACGCTGGCATTCCTCAGTAACGTCACGCACACGGCACAGAAATCTGCTAGAAAGAGAAACCAAACCATAGCAAATCTTTATGGCCTTTGCATATTCTTGTCTTTGTTGTGAAGACACATGAGAGAGATCTAACACACACTCAGCAGAGACAGGGCTCCAGTTTGCTCTCATTATCCCCTTTTAACCTCACAAACGGCGGAGGGAGAGAGAGATAGAGAGAGAGAGAGAGGGAATGATCTCATGTCTGAATCTCAGAGGATGGATTAATGGGCATTAGAGTGATTACAATTATCTGGCACTCCAGCGGGAGATTTACTGCAGATGGATGGATGGATGGATGGGTGTATTGGTGGATGGATGGATGGATGGATGGATGGGTGTATTGGTGGATGGATGGATGGATGGATGGGTGTATTGGTGGATGGATGGATGGATGGATGGATGGATGGGTGTATTGGTGGATGGATGGATGGATGGATGGATGGGTGTATTGGTGGGTGGGTGGATGGATGGATGGGTGTATTGGTGGATGGATGGGTGTATTGGTGGATGGATGGATGGGTGTATTGGTGGATGGATGGATGGATGGATGGGTGTATTGGTGGGTGGGTGGATGGATGGATGGATGGGTGTATTGGTGGGTGGATGGATGGATGGGTGTATTGGTGGATGGATGGGTGGATGGATGGGTGTATTGGTGGGTGGGTGGATGGATGGATGGATGGATGGGTGTATTGGTGGATGGATGGGTGGATGGATGGGTGTATTGGTGGGTGGGTGGATGGATGGATGGATGGATGGGTGTATTGGTGGATGGATGGGTGTATTGGTGGGTGGGTGGATGGATGGATGGATGGGTGTATTGGTGGGTGGATGGATGGATGGGTGTATTGGTGGGTGGATGGATGGATGGATGGATGGGTGTATTGGTGGATGGATGGGTGGATGGATGGGTGTATTGGTGGGTGGGTGGATGGATGGATGGGTGTATTGGTGGATGGATGGGTGGATGGATGGGTGTATTGGTGGGTGGGTGGATGGATGGATGGATGGATGGGTGTATTGGTGGATGGATGGGTGTATTGGTGGGTGGGTGGATGGATGGATGGATGGGTGTATTGGTGGGTGGGTGGATGGATGGATGGGTGTATTGGTGGGTGGATGGATGGATGGGTGTATTGGTGGGTGGATGGATGGATGGATGGATGGGTGTATTGGTGGATGGATGGGTGGATGGATGGGTGTATTGGTGGGTGGGTGGATGGATGGATGGATGGATGATTTTTTGCATGCTATATTCCAGCTGTTCTTCAGGGGTGTAGACTGATATCTGCTGGAGTTAATTACCGTCCTGACAAAAGACAAGTTTGTGTGTGAGTGATGCAGGTAGTGTGTGTGTGTGTGTGTGTGTGTGTGTGTGTGTGTGTGTGTGTTTGTTTGTGTGTGTGTGTGATGCAGGTAGAGTGTGTGTGTGTGTGTGTGTGTGTGTGTGTGTGAAAGTGTGTGTGAGATTATGTGTGTGATGCAGGAAGAGTGTGTTTGTGTGTGTGAAAGTGTGTGTGAGATTATGTGTGTGATGCAGGTAGAGTGTGTTTGTGTGTGTGTGTGTGTGTGTGTGTGTGAGATTATGTGTGTGATGCAGGTAGAGTGTATGTGTGTGTGTGTGTGTGTGTGTGTGTGTGTGTGTGTGTGTGAGAGAGAGAGAAAGAGAGTGTATGTGTGTGTGTGTGTGTGTGTTTGTGTGTGTGTGTGGATGGAAGGAAGCGCAGGTTTTGCTGAGTTTGCCACAAATAGAGGAACGGCGACGCTTCTCCTTCCTTCCCCGTCCCTGACGGAGACTCGTGTGTTTTTGCTCCGTCACACACACACACACTCCAGTCTGAACACTGGCAATAAAACGCAGGTGAACCAAACTGTTCTTCTCTCTCCCAGAGATTTTTCTTGATCTCCTCAGACACACTGTGAATGTGGTAGCCTAGCGAACACTGACTGTGTGTGTGTGTGTGTGTGTGTGTGTGTGTGTGTGTGTGTGCGTGAGTTTGTGTGTGTGTGTGCGTGAGTTTGTGTGTGAGAGAGAGTTTGTTTGTGTGTGTGTGTGTGTGTGTGTGTGTGTGTGTGTGTGTGTGTGTGAGAGAGAGTTTGTGTGTGTGTGTGTGACAGCAGATGGTGGCCTCTTACAAAGGAGAAGAGTTTCACATGAATATTTCAGCGTGAATCTGAGTGCGTGATGAGTGTGTGTGCGGGAGAAGCAGATGTGATTTGCTGACCCTCAGTAATCTCGAGCCGGATGGGATCGGATAGAAACAGAAACGCCAGGATTCAGGCCTGAAACGCAGCTTTGCCTCCTGTAGACCACACACACACACACACACACACACACACACACACACACACACACACACACACACACACACACACACACACACACACACACACACACACACACACACACACACACACACGTTTCTGTAATGGCTTCTCTGCGCTCACTGGTGTGTGAGGCTGGGCTGCGAGTCTTTATGAATGGGGCTGATTCTGCAGCGGACGGATTACGAGGCTCATCTCGAGCCATGAGCCGGATTAGCATTAGCATTAGCATTAGCTCTTCCTCCGCATCTGGCAGGAGTGTGAGGAACGACAGGACGGTTTGTGGAGTTCCTCAGCCTCTGGAACACGAGCTGAATATGGCACACTCATGCTTATATAACATCATGAAGAAGCAGATGCTGGTGTATCTGATATGATCATCAGTGTGTGTGTGTGTGTATGTGTGTGTGAATGTCTAAGACTGAAGATTACTTTCGGATTACTTCTAGATTACTTCTGACCCAACTCATTCATCACAGAGCTATGAATAGGATTATTACAAAACACACAAAACCACATGAAGTGCGTTAAAGATGACATCAGGCTTCCCTAATGTTCGGCTAATGGCAAAAAACGCTTAGTATTTTGTCATATTTCCAGTCCAAATATCTAAACATTCTTACATTAAGAAACTAACCCTAACCCTTTCCAGAACTTGTCGTGGCCGCCACCTTCTGGCGGCCCCTGGCCCCATCCTGGAGGATGTTGTGGCCAGTGGGTAGCATACTTGTGAATAATTTTTGCCCTCTGCTCTGTGTCTTCTGCTCCACCTTTGAGGGGCGTGTGTTGCCAGCCAGCTTGGGCAGTCCGGACTGGGCAGTGGACTCTGATCAGGAGGCCTCAGCAGGCCTCCTTGCGGATGAGTCGCTACATCGGGACCCATGTGTGCCTGGGAGGAATCTCCCCAACGATGTCGGCTTCAACAGATCCTCGTCGACAAGTAGGCACCTCATGGCCTCCCTGGGGATGAGTCCCCAGGTGGTAATTGGATGTCTAGTTCTTCGTCAGCCAAGCGGACACCCACTGTCAGCCGACTCGGAGCGGCCAGCATTCGTTTAACCTGCCAGTGAGCATTCCCCTCCCTAGGCCTCCCAGAGGACCTGCTAGGGTGCAGCAGGCCTCATCTGGCTTCCCCTGAGGGGGTGCTCCAGGGGCTCAGCCACTGGGTGACAGGAAGTAGGCCTCTCCAGGCCTCCCTGAGGGCGAGCCCCCTATTCCCAGTTCCTATGACAGTAGGCATGGTTGCTTAGCCAGGGACAGCTAGCCTGGTCTGCTATGAGGTGGCAGGCCTCACCAGGTCTCCCTGAGGCCATTCCCCGGCCCCAGTGCCGGATACGAGTAGCACTGGGCAATGACCACTAACACTGGGCAATAGGCCTCTCCAGGCCACCCAAAGACTCGCTACTGTGGGGGAAACAGGCCTTCTTGGGGGCGAGCTCCGGGACCGCAGTCACTTCTGACGGTCTGCACATCCAGCTAGCAGGTAGCAGGCCTCTCCAGGCCTTCCTGCGGGTGAGCCCCTGAGCTTGGACGCTCGGTTAGCCGGTATAATGTGCTGTCAGGAGTTAGGCCCCCCTGAGAAGGGATTCCCGGATCCGGTCTTGATGACAAGCTAGCCGCAAGCAGGGCTTGCTGCCAGGTGGTAGGCCTCGCCTGGCCTCCCTGAGGGCGAGCTCCACTGTTTGGACCCTCGTGCAGCTAGTATGGGTGGCTTCTGGTGTTGATGGCCTCATGGGCCTCCCAGAGGGGACCAGTTAAGCCACTTCCCTCCGGTCTTAAACAGCTAGCCTAACAGTTCCAGGTAGAGGCTCCTTCAGGCCTCCCTGTGAGATCAGCCCGTAGGCCCTTCTCAGGCCTCCTGAGCACCCCTGTAATGGTATGTACTCGGTAGATCCGAGAAACGAGCAGCTGACTCCTCTCGCTAGCAAGGGTCGGAAAGCAATACGCTGAGCGCTGTTCTCCAGGATAGCCCGTGTCTGAGGTCCGGCCTGAGGCGGATCGCGTCTTTGATCATTCATACTGCGTGATTGTCACTCGCGTGCACGAGCACCGATTTGCCTGTGATCTCGGGCATTTGTCGGCGATTTCACAAAACCTGTCAACGACTCAAAATCGGGGCAAAAATCGGGCAGTGTGAACTAGGCTTAAGGTGCCCCCAAGGCTTATAGCTCGGGCTATGACTGTAGGGAATGCTGTCACTGACTCATGATCATGGGATAATATCATACGGCCAATCATGATCATGGGATAATATCATACGGCCAATCATGATCATGGGATAATATCATACGGCCAATCATGATCATGGGATAATATCATACGGCCAATCATGATCATGGGATAATATCATACGGCCAATCATGATCATGGGATAATATCATACGGCCAATCATGATCATGGGATAATATCATACGGCCAATCATGATCATGGGATAATATCATATGGCGAAAAATATTGATCTTTTGTTTTTGTTTTAAGCACAAACACTTCATTTTGACAATTTTCAGAAAATGTAAATCTAAGTGATTTTTCTTCTCGAGTAATTACATCTTGATGTTTACACTGCAAAACATGCTCTTCTTACTCAGTATTTTTGTCTTGTTTCCAGTCTAAATATCTAACAATTCTTAAATCAAGATGCATTCACTAGATCAGTAAAACGACATGAGATATTTTTTCTTGTTTTCTTAAAAATAAAATCTAAATGAAGAGAGTTTTTGCTTAAACAGGCAAAATGATCTGCCAATGGGGTGAGGAGAATAATCTGATTTCTGACTGAAATCTTGTTTCCGTCCCAATCAGAAATAAGATTATTTTTGTATGTTTTAAGCAAAAACTCACTTAATTTTGATATTTTTTCCCAGAAAACGAAGAAATATGTTAAGTCATTTGTAAATGCATCTTGATTTAAGAATATTTAGATATTTGAACTGGAAACAAGACAAAATCACTAAATAAGAAGGGCATTTTTTTTGCACTGTGTTTGTCTCTTACTGTGTGTTGTTTATTTTCGCTTTATGAATGTGTGTGTGTGTGGGTGTGTGTGTGGTTCATTCAGGTTTACGGTGCAGAACTGATGAATAATGTATGAATAATTGATCAGGCTCATAAAGTGAAGGGGATGTTCTGAGCCCTGATTGCTCCGTGGACTGTGTGTTCTCTTCTGTTTGTTCAGACACACGCTCACTCAAAACATGAAATAAACTCAGCTGTCTCACGCTTTAGAACACACACACCCAGACCACAATGAAGATTATGAAACGGAAAACATCAGTGACTGAACCAGCTTCTGTTTCTGCTGGAAAAACTGCATTAAAAATCTGCAATACACAATTAAAGATGTTAAATATGTCTGTTTTCTGGTAGAGATGTGGCCCGGGTTACCGGTTGCTGACCCGTCTGGTCACGGCTTGACCAAGCCGGCTTTGGTGCTGTGCCATCCATCCAGAGCTGAAGTTTGGCTGAAATATGCAGTTCTAAAGGGCTCGATGTGCCTTTGCTGGAGTTGAGGTGTCACTGCCATAAAACACATCTTCATTTCAATGCTTTCTTTTGAGTCTTGCATGTTTTTCCCTGTGAAGACTCTTGTTTGTCATGTCAGATCACAGGAGCGCCGCTTCTATTAATACCACACGCGTGAGGAAGCCTTCAGAGA
This sequence comes from Pseudorasbora parva, assembly GCF_024679245.1. Taxonomy (NCBI): domain Eukaryota; kingdom Metazoa; phylum Chordata; class Actinopteri; order Cypriniformes; family Gobionidae; genus Pseudorasbora; species Pseudorasbora parva. The sequence continues at coordinate 569,881 of NC_090193.1, read as the reverse complement.
ACACGTGAACATCACAACTCTTCCTATTCTTCCAGAATATAATGCTCAAACTACTTTTAGGATGCACGTTTTTGTGTGTGTATTCTGAACTGGATGAGTCGATTGATCCCACACGGCAAAGACATCATCCACTTCCTCAGTGTTTCTGACCTGTGTTCCAGCACTAACGTTCTTAACTCAGGATACATTTACTGGAGAAGAGAAATGACTGAAAATATTAAGGCCTAGCCCACTGATCTGAGGTCAGGCTCTGAAACCACTTCTGCTGGTTTAACGACGGGACAAACGGTCGGTGCTCCGGCTCATGGTCCAGAAGGATTGAGCCTCGTCTCTTAATGAGCCATGGGTGTGTTTAACGAGCAATAAACCAATCAGAGCCTCATCTCCCTTTAAAAGCCAGTTGTGCTCAGGTTGGAATGGGGTTGTCTTAAGCAAACATTTAACCCAACCGCTGGGTTAAAACAACCCAACCACAAGGTTAAAACAACCCATTCATTGTATATATATATATATATATATATATATATATCCACTCACCTAAAGGATTATTAGGAGCACTAATGCTGTGTTTGACCCTTTCTCCTCCAGAACTGCCTTAATTCTCCGTGGCATTGATCAACAAGCTGCTGAAAGCATTCTTTAGAAATGTCGGCCCATATTGATAGGAGGGCATCTTGCAGTTGATGGAGATTTGTGGGATGCACATCCAGGGCACGAAGCTCCCGTTCCACCACATCCCAAAGATGCTCTATTGGGTTGAGATCTGGGGACTGTGGCGGCCATTTTAGTTCAGTCAACTCATCGTCATGTTCAAGAAACCAATCTGAAATGATTGGAGCTTTGTGACATGGTGCATTATCCTGCTGGAAGTAGCCATCAGAGGATGGGGACATGGTGGTCATAAAGAGATGGACATGGTCAGAAACAAAGCTCAGGTAGGCCGTGGCATTTAAACGATGCTTTGCTGCATACCTCGGTTGTAACGAGTGGTTATTTCAGTCAAAGTTGCTCTTCTATCAGCTTGAATCAGTCGGCCCATTCTCCTCTGACCTCGAGCATCAACAAGGCATTTTCTCCCACAGGACTGCTGCACACTGGATGCTCTTCCCTTTTCACACCATTCTCTGTAAACCCTAGAAATGGTTGTGTGTGTAAATCCCAGTAACTGAGCAGATTGTGAAATACTCAGACCGGCCCGTCTGGCACCAACAACCATGCCACGCTCAAAACGGCTTAAATCACCTTTCTTTCCCATTCTGACATTCAGTTTGGAGTTCAGGAGATTGTCTTGACCAGGACCACAGCCCTAAATGCTCTGAAGAACTGCCATCTGATTTGCTGATTAGATAATGAGTATTAATGAGAACATGAAAAGGTGTTCCTAATAATCCTTTAGTTTTCAGCTTCATTTGGTCAATTTAATCTTGTTTAAGTGCCTTAAGAACAGAAATATAACTATTGCGAAAGAAAATTTGATTATTGAAGGTGTTTTTCTATCTTCACAATCTGGAACAGATGGTGCAACTTACCCACTGACTCAGATCAACTTACCCCTGACCTGGGGTAAACTGAGCTACGGGAACACTTTTTTATAAGAAGCCGTACTTTACGAACCCTTTGTCAGAGATGTATTCTGCTCATTTAAAATAATAGAAAAACACAACTTACTTTAGACGCTTTCTTTGCACTTCTGCCTTATGTTCTCTTATCTTGAGGACCACGTAAGTAAAACATGGCTCATCTTACCCCACTGTCCCCTATTATGCACAGACTTGATCTTGGTTTCATAGATGTTTCTAGAGGATTGGGAGGTAAACTGTGCTGAATCCTATTTTAGGCAGTCTGTGTGAGTGGTGTGTGTATCAGACGCTGAAGTGCTGCTGCTGAAACACACAGATCCGTCACAGCTCCACAGACATATGTTCTCTCATACACACCTCTCATGTTAACACACTTACCTCCATAATTACATTAGACCGGATCATCTGAATCTGCTTATGAAGACTAGACTGCCATCAAACACAGAGGAACACAATGGAAGTAGATGACGTTCAGCTACTGATAAATCACCTCTACACTGCAAACAAATGCTCTTCTTACTTAATTATGTTTTCTTGTTTCCAGTCTAAATATCTAACAAATCTTAAATCAAGATGCATTTACTAGATCAGTAAAATGACATGAGGTATTGTCCTTTGTTTTGTTAAAAGTAAAATCTAAATGAAGTGAGTTTTTGCTTAAAACAGGCAAAATGATCTGCCAATGGGGTGAGAAAAATAATCTTATTTCTGATTGAAATCTTGTTTCTTGTTTCCGTCCCGATCAGAAAGAAGATAATTTTTTTAGTGGGGTTGTTTTTCAGGGGTTGGCCCCTTAGTTCCAGTGAAAGGAACTCTTAATGCTTCACCAAGACATTTTGGACAATTTCACGCTCCTGACTTTGTGGGATCAGTTTGTGGACGGCCCCTTCCTGTCCCAGCATGACTGCGCTCCAGTGCACAAAGCGTCGCTCCATAAAGACATGGATGAGGAGTTTGGTGTGGAGGAACTGGACTGGCCTGCACAGAGTCCTGAGCTCAACCCGATAGAACAGCTTTGGGATGAATTAGAGCGGAGACTGAGAGCCAGGCCTTCTCGTCCAACATCAGTGCCTGACCTCACAAATGAGCTTCTAGAAGAATGGGCAAAAATCCCCATAAACACACTCCTAAACCTTGAGGAAAGCCTTCCCAGAAGAGCTGGAGCTGTTAGAGAGGGTGGGCCGACTCCAGATTAAACCCCACGGGTTAACAATGGGGAGCTCATGTAAAGGCACAGCACTTCTGGGGATATAGTGTTTTTTTGTTAGCTGGGACACTGTGTAAATGTCAGTGATCTGAACAAAGCGTGAGTAACATTGATGATCACTGCCAATAATGCAATGTGATTATTTCTGTGTGTGTGTGTGTGTGTGTGTGTGAGCCAGATGATGAGATGACACAGCTGCTCAGAGACATGAGTCACGCAGACAGACACTGTCTGACACAGATTCATTTTCCCTCTGCTTCAGTGATAGATGTGGAACTGTGTCATTGTTCTGTCAGGTACAGTAGATTAACCCAAAGATTAAACACACACACACACACACGCACACACACACGCACACGCACACGCACGCACACACACGCACGCACACACACACACACACGCACACGCACACGCACACGCACACGCACGCACACACACACACACACACACACATACACACGCACGCACGCACGCACACACACACACACACACCTTTCGTCTGTGGAAGAAAAAACACATTTTTAATAACATGTAATCATAATGAAAAGGCACTGAAGTATGACTATTACATAAGTCTTCTAAAGTACAGCAAATATAATCTGTTTTTCATTGAAAAACTTGCCATTTATCTTGGCTCTCCAGCCATCATAATCATAATCACCATTTTAATCGATTTGAATTATTTTTTCAACAATGCACATAAAACCCAGAGAAAGAATGAATCCAAGAATATCCCGTCAGCTTTGACTCCAGCAGTATTTCTATAGTCCCCTTTAGACCTGATGTTGACTGTATATAAAGCTGTCGCTCACTCTCTCTAGAGTATTAGGCCCCGATCACACCGAACGCGTTTTTCAGGGCACACTGCACTGCCTTTTTTTGTTGGCGTTTTTTCATTCAGAAAAGTGCAGTGTGGTGGAGGATTGAACACAAACGCGGAAGAGAAGCCAATGCTGAATAAAGTCGTAGTTTTTGTTATTTTTGGACCCAAATGTATTTTGGATGCTTCAAGAGACTCTAATTAACCCACTGATGTCTCATATGGACTACTGTGATGATGTTTTTATTCCCTTTCTGGACATGGACAGTATAGTGTGCATACACTTGCATACGCTCTCGAACTAAATATAAAATATCTTAAACTGTGTGTGAAGATGAGCGGAGGTCTTACGGGTGTGGAGCGACATTAGGGAGAGGAGTTAATGACAGACATTTCACTTTTGGCTGAACTAACCCTTTAACTGAACAAGAAGCAGGTGTAACTCAATCAGAAACCATGAATGAGAACTGGTGACAGGGACAACAAAAGCAAACAGAAGGAGACATGAGATGGCCGTGGCTACGTTAGCTCTCAGCGGTGTGGAGAACGCCACAGCATTGTGCAGATGCAGCGCTCGGGTGGAAACATTGCAAAGGCGGATTCATTGATGCATTCAAAGCGTTTTGCATTGCATTCATATTTCATCACTTCATGCAAGCCTGAGAATCAAACCTTGACCTAATGCACGCTCTCCTGAGCGCGTGAACCGAGATCACGTGTGTGTTTCTCAGAGAAGAAGCCTTACAGTCAGTCCCTACGGCTGCCGGAAGATAATCTAAAAACCCAAATATGTGTGCGGTGAGTTTCCTCCTGAGAGCAGGAGTCGGATGTCTTAGAAAGCAGCTACCTCACTGCAAAACAGGCTCTTCTTACTCAGTCATGTTGTCTCGTTTCCAGTCTAAATATCTAACAAATGAAATCAAGAATTGAGAAAAATTATTTTTAAAATTATTATTTTTAAAATGTAATTATTTAAAATTATTATAATCTTATTTCTGATTGAAATCTTGTTTTTTGTTTCCGTCCCAAACAGAAATCAGATTATTTCTCTCGCCCCATTGGCAGATCATTTTGCCTGTTTTAAGCAAAAACTCTCTTCATTTAGATTCTTTTCCCCAGAAAACAAGAACAAATATATTATGTCATTTTAATGATCTAGTACATCTATAAGAATATTTAGATATTTGGACTGGAAATAAGAAAATAATACTAAATAAGAAGAGCATGTTCTGCAGTGTTATATCTTTACTTCATCTACTCAATGTGAGTTTGGCCATTTTAAAGGATCCTTTACTGTTATAGTGTCTTTAGTAACACTTTACAATGGTGACACTGAATTTATTCAAATGAAAACGTAAATTGAACTGGAAATGTAAATGTAAAAGATTTTAATAATTAAGCAGGTCTTCAAATCGTGTGACTTTAACAGTCGTGCTGTTGTTATCTGGCTCTCCTAGAGCAGGTGATGTTGATTATTCCTCATATTCTCCAGTGTTGCGGCTCCTCTCATCCCAGTCTGTCAGTAACTCTGCTTAGTTCCTGAAGCCCCTCCTCCTGAAAGTACACTGTGCTCTGATTGGTCGGCTGGAGTGGTGTGCTGTGATTGGTGTTTGGGAAATGCCCCACCCCTAACCATAACCGGCAGTCTAAACACACGACTAACTAACTCAGCAAGGCCCCGCCCCTTTATTCTGCGCATTAATTATCATAATGAGGAATATTGTGAGGTGTTGGTTAACTCCAGATGGCGGCGTTTGAGGAGTTCAGGAACACTGACACTGATAGAGAAGAGCTGGAGCGCCACACACTGGAGACCGATGGACAAAAGCACAACAGCTCAGATAGGCTTCATCTTCAGAGCGCCTATATTACCCTAAACTGTACAAAAAATCAGGTCTCCAACTGAACATTTTCTAGTGACTGATCACACCTGCCTTTTTCAGTCGGCCAAATTGAATTTCTGAGAATTAAATTGCATTAATGTGATGTGATCAGTCACTATTTTTTTTACAGTGTGAAGTTGTAGTATTGTGAAAGTCCCCTGGCTGTGATATTGTCTGAAGCGTGTGTGTTGTGAGCCGCCGGACGTGTTTAATTATGGAGCGCCATGAACCCTGAGCCGAAACATGAGGCCAGACTTCCTTTCCTTTCCACCACGAAGAGCCCTGATGACGAAATCTGGAGGATCGTAAGATTAGGCAACCTGAGCTCACAGAAATCTGTGAAACGAACACGGACCCTTAACTCAAAATCCGTGATAGTTTCACCAAATCACCAAAAATTCTGGATGGAAGTGATGCCAATGTATGTCAATGCCGGCACACTGCAAAAAATGCTATTCTTAGTATTCTTGTCTTGTTTCCAGTCCAAATATCTAAAAATTCTTACATTAAGAAACATTTACTAGACAAGCAAAAATTGTCGTCTTGTTGTGGGAAAAAATAACTCAACATTTTTACTTAAAATAAGCAAAATAATCTGCCAATGGGGTAAGAAAAATAATTGTATGTTCTGTTTGAATTAAGATTATTTTTCTCACCCCATTGGCAGATCATTTTGCCTGTTTTAAGCAAAAACTCTCTTCATTTAGATTTTATTTTCAACAAAACAAGGAAAAATATCTCCTGTCGTTTCACTGATCTAGTAAATGCATCTTGAATTAAGAATTGTTAGATATTTAGACTGGAAACAAGACAAATGCTTGAGTAAGAAGAGCCTGTTTTGCAGTGTGTGTGGTGAAGGCGCTGAGAGCGTGGGATCCGAGCTCTCGCTGATGTCATCCACAGGAAGTCTCGTCTGGGTCACATGTGTCGGATTCCTCCGGATCGGCCAATTAGAGCCGGCGGATCAGATTTCAGCTCAGAGTCTGAGATGGCTGTGAAACCCAGAGGCGAGCCATGAGCCATCGCTCAACGCTTCCTGGAGTCCCGGAATACTTCAGACTGGAGAAAATTACTCGCATGAAGGACCGTTTGCCAAAAGTGCCACATTTGCAGCTGTTTCAAAAATATACAATTAGATATCTTCAAGCTACAATGGATCGCACTGCAAAACATGCTCTTCTCACTCACTCATTCTGTCTCGTTTCCAGTCTAAATATCTAACATTCTTAAATCAAGATGCATTTACTAGATCAGTAAAACGACATGAGATATTTTCTTGTTTTCTTAAAAACAATATCTAAATGAAGTGAGTTTTTGCTTAAACAGGCAAAATGATCTGCCAATGGGGTGAGAAAAATAATCTTATTCTGATTGAAATCTTGTTTCTTGTTTCCGTCCCAATCAGAAATAAGATTATTTCTCTCACCCCATTGGCAGATCATTTTGCCTGTTTAAAGTAAAATCTTTACTGATCTAGTAAATGCATCTTGATTTAAGAATCGTTAGATATATGGACTGGAAACGAGACACAATGACTGAGTAAGAAGAGCCGGTTTTGCAGTGCATTATGATCATTCTGTCATACGCTCAGCCAGGTCAGATGAATTAGAGTCTTACGGGTTTAGAATGAGGTGAGTAAACGATGGCAGCATCATCAAGGGATTCTGCAATCTGGCAACTTATATATTTTTCTGTTCCCAAATCAATAGCGCAGCTCAGAGTCGGTGGCAGCAGTGGATCAGAAACATGCACACCACAGGCTTTATCTATAGATGTAGATTAAATAAGCAGAGATACAGCCGCTTGTTAGCCGGTCTGGTGATGGCGTGCGTGCGATTAAAGAACAGGAAGCGGCCATTCGACGCGCTATTAAAGTTAATAAGGGCAGGCGTCGGGTTACTCTGGGCTCTCCCAGGGCATTAATAAACCACAGCTCTGCACTCGAGCCTTTAACCTGCAGAACAACACCTGCTCCAACACTGCTGCATTAGAGCGGCTCGCTTCAGTAAGAGATAACCTTTTACGCTTCCAAACGCCACTAAAGAAAATAATACAAAGAGTAATTGAAACTTTTTATCTCAAAATTCTGACTTTTTTTCTCTCACAATTGTTATAAAGTCCAAATTGCTCTTTTTATCTTATTTAATTTAGTGGCGAAAACGTGCTTCCCTAGTGGAATCAATCTCTGATTGGCCATTGGTTTCAAGAGATCATCAGACATGTCTCTGATTGGCCATTGGTTTCGAGAGATCATCAGACCTGTCTCTGATTGGCCATTGAGTTAAATAGATCAACAGACATGTCTCTGATTGGCCATTGGGTTCAAGAGATCAACAGACATGTCTGTGATTGGCCATTGAGTTAAATAGATCAACAGACATGTCTGTGATTGGCCATTGAGTTAAATAGATCAACAGACATGTCTGTGATTGGCCATTGAGTTAAATAGATCAACAGACATGTCTCTGATTGGCCATTGAGTTAAATAGATCAACAGACATGTCTCTGATTGGCCATTGAGTTAAATAGATCAACAGACATGTCTGTGATTGGCCATTGAGTTAAATAGATCATCAGACATGTCTCTGATTGGCCATTGAGTTAAATAGATCATCAGACATGTCTCTGATTGGCCATTGAGTTAAACAGATCAACAGGCATGTCTCTGATTGGCCATTGGGTTCAAGAGATCAACAGACATGTCTCTGATTGGCCATTGAGTTCAAGAGATCAACAGACATGTCTCTGATTGGCCATTGAGTTCAAGAGATCAACAGACATGTCTGTGATTGGCCATTGAGTTCAAGAGATCAACAGACATGTCTGTGATTGGCCATTGAGTTCAAGAGATCAACAGACATGTCTGTGATTGGCCATTGAGTTCAAGAGATCAACAGACATGTCTGTGATTGGCCATTGAGTTCAAGAGATCAACAGACATGTCTGTGATTGGCCATTGAGTTCAAGGGATCAACAGACATGTCTGTGATTGGCCATTGAGTTCAAGGGATCAACAGACATGTCTGTGATTGGCCATTGAGTTCAAGAGATTAACAGACATGTCTGTGATTGGCCATTGAGTTCAAGAGATCAACAGACATGTCTGTGATTGGCCATTGAGTTCAAGGGATCAACAGACATGTCTGTGATTGGCCATTGAGTTCAAGAGATTAACAGACATGTCTGTGATTGGCCATTGAGTTCAAGAGATCAACAGACATGTCTGTGATTGGCCATTGAGTTCAAAAGATCAACAGACATGTCTGTGATTGGCCATTGAGTTCAAAAGATCAAGAGACATGTCTGTGATTGGCCATTGAGTTCAAGAGATCAACAGACATGTCTGTGATTGGCCATTGAGTTCAAGAGATCAACAGACATGTCTGTGATTGGCCATTGAGTTCAAGAGATCAACAGACATGTCTGTGATTGGCCATTGAGTTCAAGGGATCAACAGACATGTCTGTGATTGGCCATTGAGTTCAAGAGATCAACAGACATGTCTGTGATTGGCCATTGAGTTCAAGAGATCAACAGACATGTCTGTGATTGGCCATTGAGTTCAAGAGATCAACAGACATGTCTGTGATTGGCCATTGAGTTAAATAGATCATCAGACATGTCTCTGATTGGCCATTGAGTTCAAGAGATCAACAGACATGTCTCTGATTGGCCATTGAGTTCAAGAGATCAACAGACATGTCTCTGATTGGCCATTGAGTTCAAGAGATCAACAGACATGTCTCTGATTGGCCATTGAGTTCAAAAGATCAACAGACATGTCTGTGATTGGCCATTGAGTTCAAGAGATCAACAGACATGTCTGTGATTGGCCATTGAGTTCAAGGGATCAACAGACATGTCTGTGATTGGCCATTGAGTTCAAAAGATCAACAGACATGTCTGTGATTGGCCATTGAGTTAAATAGATCAACAGACATGTCTCTGATTGGCCATTGGGTTCAAGAGATCAACAGACATGTCTGTGATTGGCCATTGAGTTAAATAGATCAACAGACATGTCTGTGATTGGCCATTGAGTTAAATAGATCAACAGACATGTCTGTGATTGGCCATTGAGTTAAATAGATCAACAGACATGTCTCTGATTGGCCATTGAGTTAAATAGATCAACAGACATGTCTCTGATTGGCCATTGAGTTAAATAGATCAACAGACATGTCTGTGATTGGCCATTGAGTTAAATAGATCATCAGACATGTCTCTGATTGGCCATTGAGTTAAATAGATCATCAGACATGTCTCTGATTGGCCATTGAGTTAAACAGATCAACAGGCATGTCTCTGATTGGCCATTGGGTTCAAGAGATCAACAGACATGTCTCTGATTGGCCATTGAGTTCAAGAGATCAACAGACATGTCTCTGATTGGCCATTGAGTTCAAGAGATCAACAGACATGTCTGTGATTGGCCATTGAGTTCAAGAGATCAACAGACATGTCTGTGATTGGCCATTGAGTTCAAGAGATCAACAGACATGTCTGTGATTGGCCATTGAGTTCAAGAGATCAACAGACATGTCTGTGATTGGCCATTGAGTTCAAGAGATCAACAGACATGTCTGTGATTGGCCATTGAGTTCAAGGGATCAACAGACATGTCTGTGATTGGCCATTGAGTTCAAGGGATCAACAGACATGTCTGTGATTGGCCATTGAGTTCAAGAGATTAACAGACATGTCTGTGATTGGCCATTGAGTTCAAGAGATCAACAGACATGTCTGTGATTGGCCATTGAGTTCAAGGGATCAACAGACATGTCTGTGATTGGCCATTGAGTTCAAGAGATTAACAGACATGTCTGTGATTGGCCATTGAGTTCAAGAGATCAACAGACATGTCTGTGATTGGCCATTGAGTTCAAAAGATCAACAGACATGTCTGTGATTGGCCATTGAGTTCAAAAGATCAAGAGACATGTCTGTGATTGGCCATTGAGTTCAAGAGATCAACAGACATGTCTGTGATTGGCCATTGAGTTCAAGAGATCAACAGACATGTCTGTGATTGGCCATTGAGTTCAAGAGATCAACAGACATGTCTGTGATTGGCCATTGAGTTCAAGGGATCAACAGACATGTCTGTGATTGGCCATTGAGTTCAAGAGATCAACAGACATGTCTGTGATTGGCCATTGAGTTCAAGAGATCAACAGACATGTCTGTGATTGGCCATTGAGTTCAAGAGATCAACAGACATGTCTGTGATTGGCCATTGAGTTAAATAGATCATCAGACATGTCTCTGATTGGCCATTGAGTTCAAGAGATCAACAGACATGTCTCTGATTGGCCATTGAGTTCAAGAGATCAACAGACATGTCTCTGATTGGCCATTGAGTTCAAGAGATCAACAGACATGTCTCTGATTGGCCATTGAGTTCAAAAGATCAACAGACATGTCTGTGATTGGCCATTGAGTTCAAGAGATCAACAGACATGTCTGTGATTGGCCATTGAGTTCAAGGGATCAACAGACATGTCTGTGATTGGCCATTGAGTTCAAAAGATCAACAGACATGTCTGTGATTGGCCATTGAGTTCAAGAGATCAACAGACATGTCTGTGATTGGCCATTGGGTTCAAGAGATCAACAGACATGTCTGTGATTGGCCATTGACTTCAAAAGATCAACAGACATGTCTGTGATTGGCCATTGGGTTCAAAAGATCAACAGACATGTCTCTGATTGGCCGTTGGGTTCAAGAGATCAACAGACATGTCTCTGATTGGCCATTGGGTTCAAGAGATCAACAGACATGTCTGGGATTTGCTACGTTACTCACCGAAGCGAAAACATGTTGGAAACTGAATAATTTGACGAGCGCAAATAAACATACGCAATGGATCTTTTGCCAACTCTTTTTGGCTAATAATACGCTATTATTATGAAGAAAACAGATCCTAGCCCAGCAGTTGTAGGCAGCTTTTCCCTCTGAATTCAGTAGCAGAAGCTCCCCGCGCTCACTCACTGTAGTCGTCTCTGAGGCTGGAAGAGTTTGGTTGGTGTTGTTCATGTGGAGGAGATGCTGTTTTCTCCTGAGATCGATACGGTCAAACCCACGCCATTGCTATTGTTCGTATCACTGCGTGTCCAGAGCTGAGATTCAGATATGATAATTTCTTTTCTGACCAATCATAGCAAAGCAACTCTCAGATAGGCGGGGCTTAGAGAGACCGAATCCTTGATGGAAACGATTCAGAAACTGAAAAACGAGCTGATGCGTCAGTGGAGATCAGGCGAACATTAAAGTCTGTTTGACCTCGGATGCATGAATGAGAACCTGTTGCCTAAAATAGCATAATATTAAGAACATGGTAATAAATGTGGTCATATAGCCACCTATTGTTAGCCTGGTTTTACCAGACTCTCGTACATTTCATTTGTACATAGAGTCTGGCCACTCTCCATTGACAAGGGTTTATTTCCGCGAAGGCGGGCACCCTGTTGAGGTTTAAAACTATTGGATCTGCCCTGAGCCACTCTGGATCTGCCGTAACCAATCGCTAACGTTTGGTCGTGACGTATGTCATGCGCCCTTCGGCTGTTTCACTCATGGAAATCCTACAAAATAAAAGTGCACATGTGCATGCCACCTCAGTAATAAAACTATAGGATAAAACCTAAAACTCGTGCATTCGGATTGTGATTTATTCACGCCACGGTGGAGAGAACGCAGCGCTCACGTGGTCGTAACATCACTGTATGCTGTAAATAAAATATCATATGCTTGGTATGATAATAAATGCTGCAATAAATAACGGACCGATTCAAATGTTGAAGTGCTTTTATTTTAATTTGTTTGAGCGGTGATGAAATATATTGCTCTTCTAAATACTTGCCAGCATTATAATGAAATACAAGTCTAGAAATTCATCCTAATAACAGCAAAGCAACCGTATGGTGTTCTGCAGTGGTCAAAAATGATTACAAACAGTGATTTTTGAAGTGATATATTGTTGGAAACTCAGAGATGTGGATTCGGACAACTATTAGATCAACAAGACCTTGCGTTTGTCAAAAGCAGTCGGTAACTCGGCCGGGGATTTTTGACCGGGTGGTGAGAGACGGACGGCAATATAATAACTGACCAGTCCCTGTAAATTAAATGATGGCAATACCTTCCGACCCCACGGGGAACAGTTACCGTCCGAATAGCTTCAGCAACTCCTTCATCACTAACGGAGCGATCTGGAAAATCAAACTTTTCCCGAATTTACCCTGTTGGAGGGCCACAACATCATGGCCAACAACAAACCCCAGCAAAGACTGTTATTGCTCCGGCTTTAACTTCAGGAAATTCAGCAGCGGTGCCACAATGCAATGAATGGTTTAGTTTGCATCTTTCTCTGCCGCCATTACTGAACTACATCTCGAACTGGCGCTCGACATCAACGTCATCCTTCTCAGCACTCCCTCTGTTCACTGATTGGACCGGTAAAAATTTGTTCGGAGAAAACCTAAGACTACACAGCAGTCCCAGACGTAGTACTGAAGGAAAATGAAAATTGAGTGGAAGTACGTAGGAGGGCAGAGCCAGGCTAACCTATCAATTACTCAATACAGGTTTGCAACATCACAATAGCTTCTGTGTCACTTTTATGTTTTAAAGACAGGCAATCATAACGGTAGCCGAGGGCCCTCCAATGTTCAAACCTTAAAAGAAGTGAATCAAAAATTAAATCAAATCATTGACCTAAATCACACCAAAGAATAAATGCTGGAAATAGAAAGGACCCACTGTTGCTTCAGTCACTTAAACGTTAAGAAAAGCACAGATTAACATGGTTACATTTCCATTTGCAGATATCCGACTGCGTAACCACATTTAGATCGGCCTCAAGCGTTTATTTCCCGCGGCATGATAATATCACTTCCTAAGTAATAAAGCGTACGTGAATCTAATATAGACTCTGTTTGAGCGTGACTGGGAAGGAGCTTTGCCCTTGGACGTGTGTTTGTGTTTCTGAAGTCACATCTGCTGTAATGTTATTCTGCCATCCATCAATGATTTAAAAGCTCTCTGGTTTCTAACACTTACTGTCAGAATGCCAGCTATCACGTCCAATTACAGCAGCAAAACACTGATGTAATCCTGCCTCGCATCGACCCGGCAGCGCACGAAGTCCATCTCGCTGCTTTTATAAGGCTGATGTGAAATGAAAGTTGCCTTTAAAACAATATTGCACATAACCAGAGCGTAATAAACATAATACTAATGAGACAATGCAGGCAAAATCAATAGGTTCCAGTTACTCTCAGAGCCTGAGTGGTGTTTTCTGGAGAAAGCGAGGAAGACTCGGGGGGATGAGGTTTCATGTGTCCTCTACAGGATCACCTGCCTCCTCACGGCCAATCACTGAGCTAGTTCATACTGAGCCTGTTACATTTATGAAACAATATTGATCTAGTTTTATTCTCCCAAAATAAAAAGATGTAAGCTATAAATAAAAATATGTTTTGTTTTTCAGCTTTTCTAATTCACAATTTCACACATAATTCAATGTATTACCTGTCATTTCCTTTCTTTGATATCTTTGATATTGTTTGAGTTAAAATTATTTTGGTACTGCTTAAAGCATTTTGGATTACTTGGGATGAGCTTGGCATTGAACGCAACGTCTCGTTCCCTTTTCAGAGAACATGATTTACACAAGTAACCCGAGACGCTCTCTTTAATAGGTTCACTCAACGCTGCGTAGCAATCACGCAATGGGAACGATATACCACACTCGCCAACAAAAGAACTCTCCTTCAGTGTTGGCTTAACTCATTACAAGTGACTTGAGTTACTTAATCTTACCTAATGCATTACTTTTTAAATTAACAACAAAATATCTAGGTTACTTTTTCAAATAAGTAACACAAGTTACTTTGTTTTCCCATTTATTGACTGACAGCTGAGATTGACTGCTGAGATGAATCGTAAGTGTGGAGTCGGTGTGTGTGAACATGATGGTTATTGTAGTTCTAGCATGCCTTTACTAATCTCATTTGCACAAAAAAGAATGATTCAGTATTCCTCAAAATGAATAAAATCTATGAAATGCAAAATTAGAATACTATACAAACCTCCAATAATTAAATATGTTAAATAAATCAAATATTTGTATGCATTTAGACTCACTTTATTGACCGATGTCTTGCTGCTGACATTTAGTGATTCAGTTAAAACATTTGCAAAAAAGTATTTTTAGTTTTTATTGGGGAAGTAAGTGTTACCTAAGACTTATTATCTACTTTTGGTGTGAAAGGGTCTTTACATTTGCTCAAAAATATTTTTTTTTGCTATATATATATATATATAAAAAAAAACAGCCCAGCCCAGGTGAAAAAAAGTAACGCAAAAGTAATGTAACACATTACTTTTCTTAAAAAGTAACTAAGTAATGCAATGCGTTACTTTTTAAAGGAGTAACACAATATTGTAATGCATTACTTTTCAAAGTAACTTTTACCCAACACTGCTCTCCTTAATACTTTTTACCAGTTCATACGGAAAGAACCCGGGAACCAGGGGCCGCATCTAAATCCAGGATATAAAACCTGATAAAAGTGTGTGGAGAGGACGAACCTGCCAACACACAAATATCTTCCAAAGGAACTCCCCTAAAAAGAGCCTGGGAAGATGCAATCCTCCTAGTAGAGTGAACTTTAATGGCCAGAAAAAAATGTGTCTCTCGTCTAGTGAGAAATTCTGTGCTTGGAGACGGCAACGCCTCTGCAGCTGGCCCCAAAGAAGACAAACAACTGAGAAGACTTGCGCCACTGGTTCATATATGCCTTTAAAGCCCGAACAGGGCAAAGCAAATTAAGCTTCTCCTCCTCATTAGAGGAAAAAGGAGAGGGACAGAAAGAGTGAAGCATGACCACTTGAGAGCGGAATAATTTGGAAAAAACTTTGGAGACATAACCAGGTCTGAGTTGCAGAAACACGGTCACAAGACCCAGGTCTAACTCTCAAGGTAAGCAACCAGTCCCACATAAACTCTCAAGGTAACTAACCAGTCCCACATAAACTCTCAAGGTAACTAACTAGTCCCGCATAAACTCTCAAGGTAACTAACTAGTCCCGCATAAACTCTCAAGGTAACCAACCAGTCCCACATAAACTCTCAAGGTAACTAACTAGTCCCGCATAAACTCTCAAGGTAACCAACCAGTCCTGCATAAACTCTCAAGGTAACCAACCAGTCCCGCATAAACTCTCAAGGTAACCAACCAGTCCCACGAAAACTCTCAAGGTAACCAACCAGTCCCACGAAAACTCTCAAGGTATCCAACCAGTCCCGCATAAACTCTCAAGGTAACCAACCAGTCCCACGAAAACTCTCAAGGTATCCAACCAGTCCCACGAAAACTCTCCAGGTAACCAACCAGTCCCACGTAAACTCTCAAGGTAACCAACCAGTCCCGCATAAACTCTCAAGGTATCCAACCAGTCCCACGAAAACTCTCCAGGTAACCCACCAGTCCCGCATAAACTCTCAAGGTATCCAACCAGTCCCACGAAAACTCTCCAGGTAACCAACCAGTCCCGCATAAACTCTCAAGGTATTCAACCAGTCCCACGAAAAACTCTCCAGGTAACCAACCAGTCTCACATAAACTCTCAAGGTATCCAACCAGTCCCACGAAAACTCTCCAGGTAACCAACCAGTCCCGCGTAAACTCTCAAGGTATCCAACCAGTCTCACATAAACTCTCAAGGTAACCAACCAGTCCCGTATAAACTCTCAAGGTATCCAACCAGTCCCACGAAAACTCTCCAGGTAACCGACCAGTCTCACATAAACTCTCAAGGTATCCAACCAGTCCCACGAAAACTCTCCAGGTAACCAACCAGTCCCGCGTAAACTCTCAAGGTAACTAACCAGTCCCGCATAAACTCTCCAGGTAACCAACCAGTCCCGCGTAAACTCTCAAGGTAACCAACCAGTCCCACATAAACTCTCAAGGTAACCAACCAGTCCCGAATAAACTCTCAAGGTAATCAACCAGTCCCACGAAAACTCTCAAGGTAAGCAACCCGTCCCACATAAACTCTCAAGGTAATCAACCAGTCCCACGAAAACTCTCAAGGTAAGCAACCCGTCCCACATAAACTCTCAAGGTAAGCAACCCGTCCCACATAAACTCTCAAGGTAACCAACCAGTCCCGCATAAACTCTCAAGGTAACCAACCAGTCCCGCATAAACTCTCAAGGTAACCAACCAGTCCCGCATAAACTCTCAAGGTAACCAACCAGTCCCGCATAAACTCTCAAGGTAACCAACCAGTCCCACGAAAACTCTCCAGGTAACCGACCAGTCTCACATAAACTCTCAAGGTATCCAACCAGTCCCACGAAAACTCTCCAGGTAACCGACCAGTCTCACATAAACTCTCAAGGTATCCAACCAGTCCCACGAAAACTCTCCAGGTAACCAACCAGTCCCACGTAAACTCTCAAGGTAACCAACCAGTCCCACGTAAACTCTCCAGGTAAGCAACCAGTCCCACATAAACTCTCAAGGTAACCAACCAGTCCCACATAAACTCTCAAGGTAACCAACCAGTCCCGCATAAACTCTCAAGGTAACCAACCAGTCCCGCATAAACTCTCAAGGTAACCAACCAGTCTCACATAAACTCTCAAGGTAACCAACCAGTCCCGCATAAACTCTCAAGGTAACCAACCAGTCCCACATAAACTCTCAAGGTAACCAACCAGTCCCGCATAAACTCTCAAGGTAACCAACCAGTCTCGCATAAACTCTCAAGGTATCCAACCAGTCCCACGAAAACTCTCCAGGTATCCAACCAGTCCCACGAAAACTCTCCAGGTAACCAACCAGTCCCGCGTAAACTCTCAAGGTAACCAACCAGTCCCGCATAAACTCTCCAGGTAACCAACCAGTCCCGCGTAAACTCTCAAGGTAACCAACCAGTCCCACGTAAACTCTCAAGGTAACCAACCAGTCCCACGTAAACTCTCAAGGTAACCAACCAGTCCCGCGTAAACTCTCAAGGTAACCAACCAGTCCCACGTAAACTCTCAAGGTAACCAACCAGTCCCATGTAAACTCTCAAGGTAACCAACCAGTCCCGCGTAAACTCTCCAGGTTACCAACCAGTCCCACGTAAACTCTCCAGGTAACCAACCAGTCTCACATAAACTCTCAAGGTAACCAACACGTTCCGCATAAACTCTCCAGGTAACCAACCAGTCCCACGTAAACTCTCAAGGTAACCAACCAGTCTCACATAAACTCTCAGGGTATCCAACCAGTCCCACGAAAACTCTCCAGGTAACCAACCAGTCCCGCGTAAACTCTCAAGGTAACCAACCAGTCCCACGTAAACTCTCAAAGTAACCCACCAGTCCCACTTAAACTCTCAAGGTATCCAACCAGTCTCACATAAACTCTCAAGGTATCCAACCAGTCCCACGAAAACTCTCCAGGTAACCCACCATTCCCACTTAAACTCTCAAGGTATCCAACCAGTCCCACGTAAACTCTCAAGGTAACCAACCAGTCCCACGTAAACTCTCAAAGTAACCCACCAGTCCCACTTAAACTCTCAAGGTAACCAACCAGTCTTACATAAACTCTCAAGGTAACCAACCAGTCTCACATAAACTCTCAAGGTATCCAACCAGTCCCACGAAAACTCTCCAGGTATCCAACCAGTCCCGCGTAAACTCTCAAGGTAACCAACCAGTCCCACGTAAACTCTCCAGGTAACCAACCAGTCCCACGTAAACTCTCAAGGTAACCAACCAGTCCCACGTAAACTCTCCAGGTAACCCACCAGTCCCGCGTAAACTCTCAAGGTAACCAACCAGTCTCACATAAACTCTCCAGGTAACCAACCAGTCCCATGTAAACTCTCAAGGTAACCAACCCGTCCCACATAAACTCTCAAGGTAACCAACCCATCCCACATAAACTCTCAAGGTAACCAACCAGTCCCACATAAACTCTCAAGGTAACCAACCAGTCCCACATAAACTCTCAAGGTAACCAACCAGTCCCACGTAAACTCTCAAGGTAACCAACCAGTCTCACATAAACTCTCAGGGTATCCAACCAGTCCCACGAAAACTCTCCAGGTAACCAACCAGTCCCGCGTAAACTCTCAAGGTAACCAACCAGTCCCACGTAAACTCTCAAAGTAACCCACCAGTCCCACTTAAACTCTCAAGGTATCCAACCAGTCTCACATAAACTCTCAAGGTATCCAACCAGTCCCACGAAAACTCTCCAGGTAACCCACCATTCCCACTTAAACTCTCAAGGTATCCAACCAGTCCCACGTAAACTCTCAAGGTAACCAACCAGTCCCACGTAAACTCTCAAAGTAACCCACCAGTCCCACTTAAACTCTCAAGGTAACCAACCAGTCTTACATAAACTCTCAAGGTAACCAACCAGTCTCACATAAACTCTCAAGGTATCCAACCAGTCCCACGAAAACTCTCCAGGTATCCAACCAGTCCCGCGTAAACTCTCAAGGTAACCAACCAGTCCCACGTAAACTCTCCAGGTAACCAACCAGTCCCACGTAAACTCTCAAGGTAACCAACCAGTCCCACGTAAACTCTCCAGGTAACCCACCAGTCCCGCGTAAACTCTCAAGGTATCCAACCAGTCCTGCGTAAACTCTCAAGGTAACCAACCAGTCCCACGTAAACTCTCCAGGTAACCAACCAGTCCCGCGTAAACTCTCAAGGTAACCAACCAGTCCCGCGTAAACTCTCAAGGTAACCAACCAGTCCCACGTAAACTCTCAAGGTAACCAACCAGTCCCACGTAAACTCTCAAGGCAACCAACCAGTCCCACATAAACCCTCAAGGTAACCAACCAGTCCCATGTAAACTCTCAAGGTAACCAACCCGTCCCACATAAACTCTCAAGGTAACCAACCCATCCCACATAAACTCTCAAGGTAACCAACCAGTCCCACATAAACTCTCAAGGTAACCAACCAGTCCCACATAAACTCTCAAGGTAACCAACCAGTCCCACGTAAACTCTCAAGGTAACCAACCCGTCCCACATAAACTCTCAAGGTAACCAACCAGTCCCACATAAACTCTCAAGGTAACCAACCAGTCCCACGTAAACTCTCAAGGTAACCAACCAGTCCCACGTAAACTCTCAAGGTAACCAACCAGTCCCACATAAACTCTCAAGGTAACCAACCAGTCCCACATAAACTCTCAAGGTAACCAACCCGTCCCACATAAACTCTCAAGGTAACCAACCAGTCCCACATAAACTCTCAAGGTAACCAACCAGTCCCACATAAACTCTCAAGGTAACCAACCAGTCCTGCAGAACTAATGCGATTGTTGAAGTCAGCGGCGCCTAATTAGTCAAACAAGCGGAGAAAAGTCTTCCAAGTTCTTAAAAATCTCGAAGAGAGGATCGCTGTAAATGGCAGCTTTCTTCCAATGGGGTGCGAGGTGGATTGGCTGCTTTTTGGCGTACCCCATCTCAACGCAGTGTCGAGTGAACCTATGAAAGAGAACCTTTATACATAATGCTTTATTAAAGTATTTTTGAAGTGTATATTATAATGCACTGTATGGTCTCATGAATACCTGTAAGGAGAGTTATAAAAGATTATAATTCTCTATTCATTATTACACCTTTAGAGCATTAAAACGCACGACAAACAACCCGTTTCAGATGTCTCAAGGAATCGGCATATATTATAATGCATTTTAACTTTGGTTACAATTATTTATGAAAATATATAATGCATTATAACTGTAATGTGTTGCTGTGTATCGAGCTAACGAAGATGAAGAATACCGTAGATATGTTGCCTTTTTTTAATTGTATTTTACAGAGTTGTTTAGAAGTTCTGGTTCTATTATTGTTGTTGTCTCTTATTTCTTTTCTAATAACATGTGGCAATGAGAACTAGCCTTTGGGCTAATTTTGATACATTTACATTCATGAATATTGATTGAAATAAAAATACTGAGACTTTATTACAAACACACAAGGGAAAGACAGGAGAAAGAGTGACACAGCTAATAATGTCGGACAGGGAACTGAAAGAACACAGGACTTATACACACTGAGAGAAATCAATATTAATAATAATACAAAAAAGCTGAGCAGAATGAATAACTGATGAGCAAACACAAGGGAACAACTGAAAATACACAAATGATCTGCCAATGGGGTGAGGAAAATAATCTTATTTCTAATTGAAATCTTGTTTCTTGTTTCCGTCCCGATCAGAAATAAGATTATTTCTCTCACCCCATTGGCAGATCATTTGGCCTGATTTAAGCAAAAACTCTCTTCATTTAGATTTTACTTTCAACTAAAAAAGAAGAAATATCTCATGTCGTTTTACTGATCTCGTAAATGCATCTTGATTTAAGAATGGGTAAATATTTGGACTGGAAACAAGACACAAACACTAAATAAGAAGAGCATGTTTTGCAGTGCTCATAAAGGATTTAATGGTGTGTTTAATGGCAGTGTAGTTTCAACAGAAGCTGAAGCAAGAAGGACTTTTTCAGATGTTTCAGACTCTGGCGGTTCTGCCGAAGCACAGATGAGTCAGTGTGTGTCATGATACCTCACACACTTCTCTAAATCAGACATATTTCTCAGTCATCACATGATTACCAGACACTACCTCTGGTTATTTAGAGGTCAAAGGGCAGCTCGAACCTTGCCGTTTGTCTGAGAATCTGACCTGACCGCTCATCCTCTCTCAGCTGAAGAAAACTCTTCAGTATTTCCTCAGATCCACAAATGCTCTGCATGGTCTCCGGTTATCAAGGGCTGTAAAATACCTTCAGATACTCAAGCTGAGTTTTGACTGTTTATATGCCACTCCATCTGATGTTAATACACAGCTTCAAAACACACATTTTCCAGCTTTCATTACCATAAGGAACAGTAGGAGTGAACAGCAATTATCAAAAGCATCTGGAGTCCGTTCCCGATGAGTCCTCTGGGTTTAGCTCTTCTTATTTAGTATTTTTTTCTTGTTTCCAGTCCAAATATCTAAATATTCTTAAAGCAAGATGCATTTACTAGGTTCGTATTTTAGATATTTGGACTAGAAACAAGACAAAATTACTAAGTAAGAAGAGCATATTTGCTAATTATTTGTAATTTTATTATTATAAATAAACGTATTATATAAAGTGTTGTCTATATAAGCATGTTGTTCTCTCCTGGCTTGTAATGAGCTTTATTGGTTTAACACATCCACACTCTTTCATGACCTTTTTAATATTCATTGTGTAACAAAGTTCAAGTCTTTATAATTTGTCGTAGTGACTGGTCCTGAATTAGGCTAGTCTCTTGTTTGCGTCTTAAGCCCCTTTCCCACTGCGATTCCGGCAAACACATGGATAATGCGACCCGACCCGGCATATGAGCGCTTTCACACACACCCGTAACGGTCCCGGGTCTAGTCGACACGTGACATCCTGATGTGACGTATAACGGCGAGCGATCTCCGCTTCAGCGCGGATAGTAAGGAGCTCCGTGGTCTCGACTTGTGTCCAGTTTGCGCTCATTTCTGCGTGTTTAATTTTAGTTTCTTTTGTATACGAACACTCTCTGCGTTTAAAACACCGACGAGCTCTTCTGGCACTGCAGGGTTGTGTTATTGAAGAAACAAGCTCTAGGAGTCGCACGATAACTACGCACACGCTGCGGCATTAGTTTCAGCTTTTGTTCACACAGCGCTCGACCCGGGTCGAATACCGCAATATTACTAGAGCCCCGACCCGGGTTCAGTTCGGTAATCAATCCCGGGACGTGGTGCTTTCACACAGAAGGCGACCCGGCAATGCTCCGGGAATATTGCGGGTCCGACGTGCGGTGTGAAAGGGGCTTTAGAGAGCAGTAGCTGAAGGGTTACTGTAGCTCACCTGTCCTGATTACTGTTAATGGCAGATAGCAGTCTCAGAGCCGCAGCTGGAGGATTCATCAGTAATGTGGACGCTTCTGGCTCCAGGTTATAGTTTAACGTTTGACGTGCTTTGGAGTTGAGTTGCTTTAGTATGTAAATCTCTTGATTTGATCAGTGTATTTTTAAAGTGTAACGTGTGCTTTAGGCCAGACAGACACACGCCTGTGTGTGTAAAGTTTAACTGTAAACTCCAGCACCGTTTGTGGTGGGACATTACAGTTTTTTTCAACTGCTAACACACATTTTCCAAAGGTTTCCTCTTTTTTTCAAAACTTAACACACAAATTCAAGAATTACACACACAAGATGCAAAATGCCTCACATCTCTTTCAAAATGAAACAACACAGTCAAATTATCACAAACATATTTCAAAAGCAAACATTTGTCTTACGTTGTAAACACCTTTACCATAATGTTATATTTTTGATTATGTCATATACACACTGTTATTCAAAACCTAAAGCTCTTCTTTTAAAAGCTCACATGTACATGAATGAATGTAATTGGGAGAGAGCTGTTGAATATATAAAGTAAAAACAAAAGCAAAATTGAAACCAAACTTTTTATTTATGTTTTTATTTTATTTTTTGCTCTTTGTGGTTGTAAATGTAGTATTAGTGTACACAGTTTGAAAAGAAAAAAAAAACATCAAAAATATGTAGTGTTGTAGCATGTAGTGTAAAACCAAACATAATGTGTGTGCTTGCAGATGGTTGGGTGTATCTAGGCTCCATCTCTCCTCCGGGCTGGGTCCGGCCACAATACTTCATCCACGTCACATGCTATATTCCCTCTTGCCAGACACCGTGGAAAGAACCTTCTTGTATGGCGTATAGGCCACTACTAAAGTTATGATTGGTTGTTGTTAAGTAAAGCAACAAGTGTTTGCACATGTGAGGAGTTAGTGTGAGGCACTGATGAATTAGTGTGGCATTTTGATTGGTTGTGTTTATAAAAGGAAATCAAGAAACTTCCTGTCAGATTTTTGTGTGTTGCATAGAAAATTGTGTGTTGTGTTTTGCAAAAAGTGTTTGATGAAATTGAAAACTGAGTAAAAGGCCAAAAATTAGTGTATGGTTTTGCAGATTTAGTGTGTGGTTCTGGTGTTCGAGTGTCAGGTTTTAAAAATTGTGTGACAAGTAACAAATTTGTGTGTAAGCAGTTGAAAAAACTGTAATCTCACCTCATGCTGTGACGTCGATCAGATTCATATTCCAAAGATTTACTGAAACTATATAGACGGTTTCAACGGTAACAACATAAACAAACGCTACTGCGCATGCGCGCTTTTGTGGCCCAAACTTAACTTCCGGTAGACATCAATAACACCAGAGGATGCGTTATCTTTCTTATGCGTTAGCATCTTTAATTTTGATTGTGCACCATTATCTTAATGTATAGATTTTTTTTTGTTTCAGCATGTTTATTATAAATAATCTCCCATTTATGTCTTTAATATAGAGTGGGAAAACGCCCCACTTAAAGGGTAGGTCACCCAAAACTGAAAATCCTGTCATTCATTACTCACCGTCACGTTGATCCCAGAGTTTCCGCTAGAAAAAAATGGTGCCGGCGGTCAAAGTGACCGGCAGAGGTTTCGTTTTCCGGACATTTTGATGATATGCCGGTCAAAAACTCCTGAAAGCAGTTTATGTAACTTATAAAAAAAAAATGACCATGTTTATTAGCCGAACTTTCAAATAGACGGAAAAAAAACATGAACGTCCGATTGGCGTCAATCAACCAATTTTTTTTAACTTATAGGCGTAATTTGCGGGTGGGACATGTCCCTACCACTTTTTTAAAACATCTTGCTTCACGGATTAACCTAACTAATACAAACAATGCAGTTCAATGCAGCAAACGCGGCTCATGCAGTCTTCACACAGACGAGCGCTTTAATCTAACGCTTAACGCCGTTGCAGAGACTTCTGTTTGTTCCGGTCAGATCGCGAAACAAAATGCACAAAAACTGTCCCTGCTCTTGATGTACAACCACTGATGGTATTCGGTTTGAGGAGAGAGAGAATAGGCTAGGGCAGATTAGAAACGAGAACTTCTGACCAGTTTAACAGACTAGACCAGTGATTAAGCAAAGTGTGCAAATCTATTTGTCTTTATTCACGTGAAAAATCTTTAGATGCAATAATTAAACGCAATTAATAAATTTAATTATAAACTCAGTATGTCTCATTTAGTTGGTAACATTTAAATTGGCCACAGTGTGAAATGACAAAATCATATAATAGAATAACAGTATAACTACAAGCAGGTAAGCACTACAAGATGTTTTTGAAATCATTAGAGAAAACGACAAAATTACTTATTCACAAAATTACGTGTGTGAATAAGTGCTGTTTATGTGCTTGCACCCGATCATATTCAGTAGAAGGTAAAAAAAAAAAAAAAATCCCTTAAACTTTCCC